>NW_028270149.1:1782916-1937916 GCF_037043375.1 Chiloscyllium plagiosum
GGAGAGGGAGAAATAAATGGAGAGAGTGAGGGAGGGAGAGGGAGAAATAAATGGAGAGAGTGTGGGAGGGAGAGGGAGAAATAAATGGAGAGAGTGAGGGAGGGAGAGGTAGAAATAAATGGAGAGAGTGAGGGAGGGAGAGGGAGAAATAAATGGAGAGAGTGTGGGAGGGAGAGGGAGAAATGAATGGAGAGAGTGAGGGAGGGAGAGGGAGAAATAAATGGAGAGATGAGGGAGGGAGAGGGAGAAATAAATGGAGAGAGTGTGGGAGGGAGAGGGAGAAATAAATGTAGAGAGTGAGGGAGGGAGAGGGAGAAATAAATGGAGAGAGTGAGGGAGGGAGAGGGAGAAATAAATGGAGAGATTGTGGGAGGGAGAGGGAGAAATAAATGGAGAGAGTGTGGGAGGGAGAGGGAGAAATAAATGGAGAGAGTGTGGGAGGGAGAGGGAGAAATAAATGGAGAGAGTGTGGGAGGGAGAGGGAGAAATAAATGGAGAGAGTGATGGAGGGAGAGGGAGAAATAAATGGAGAGAGTGAGGGAGGGAGAGGGAGAAATAAATGGAGAGAGTGAGGGAGGGAGTGGGAGAAATAAATGGAGAGAGTGAGGGAGGGAGTGGGAGAAATAAATGGAGAGAGTGAGGGAGGGGGAGGGAGAAATAAATGGAGAGAGTGAGGGAGGGAGAGGGAGAAATAAATGGAGAGAGTGTGGGAGGGAGAAATAAATGGAGAAAGTGAGGGAGGGAGAGGGAGAAATAAATGGAGAGAGTGAGGGACGGAGAGGGAGAAATAAATGGATAGAGTGTGGGAGGGAGAGGGAGAAATAAATGGAGAGAGTGAGGGAGGGGGAGGGAGAAATAAATGGAGAGAGTGAGGGAGGGAGAGGGAGAAATAAATGGAGAGAGTGTGGGAGGGAGAGGGAGAAATAAATGGAGAGAGTGAGGGAGGGAGAGGGAGAAATAAATGGAGAGAGTGTGGGAGGGAGAGGGAGAAATAAATGGAGAGAGTGTGGGAGGGAGAGGGAGAAATAAATGGAGAGAGTGAGGGAGGGAGAGGGAGAAATAAATGGAGAGAGTGTGGGAGGGAGAGGAAGAAATTAATGGAGAGCATGAGGGAGGGAGAGGGAGGAATAAATGGAGAGTGTTGAGGGAGGGAGTGGGAGAAATAAATGGAGAGAGTGTGGGAGGGAGAAATAAATGGAGAGAGTGAGGGAGGGAGAGGGAGAAATAAATGGAGAGAGTGAGGGAGGGAGAGGGAGAAATAAATGGAGAGAGTGTGGGAGGGAGAGGGAGAAATAAATGGAGAGAGTGAGGGAGGGAGAGGGAGAAATAAATGGAGAGAGTGAGGGAGGGAGAGGGAGAAATAAATGGAGAGAGTGTGGGAGGGAGAGGGAGAAATAAATGGAGAGAGTGAGGGAGGCAGAGGGAGAAATAAATGGAGAGAGTGTGGGAGGGAGAGGGAGAAATAAATGGAGAGAGTGTGGGAGGGAGAGGGAGAAATAAATGGAGAGAGTGAGGGAGGGAGAGGGAGAAATAAATGGAGAGAGTGTGGGAGGGAGAGGAAGAAATAAATGGAGAGCATGAGGGAGGGAGAGGGAGGAATAAATGGAGAGTGTTGAGGGAGGGAGTGGGAGAAATAAATGGAGAGAGTGAGGGAGGGAGAGGGAGAAATAAATGGAGAGAGTGAGGGAGGGAGAGGGAGAAATAAATGGAGAGAGTGTGGGAGGGAGAGGGAGAAATAAATGGAGAGAGTGAGGGAGGGAGAGGGAGAAATAAATGGAGAGAGTGTGGGAGGGAGAGGGAGAAATAAATGGAGAGAGTGAGGAAAGGAGAGGGAGAAATAAATGGAGAGAGTGTGGGAGGGAGAGGGAGAAATAAATGGAGAGAGTGAGGGAGGGAGAGGTAGAAAGAAATGGAGAGAGTGAGGGAGGGAGAGGGAGAAATAAATGGAGAGAGTGTGGGAGGGAGAGGGAGAAATAAATGGAGAGAGTGAGGGAGGGAGAGGGAGAAATAAATGGAGAGAGTGAGGGAGGGAGAGGGAGAAATAAATGGAGAGAGTGTGGGAGGGAGAGGGAGAAATAAATGGAGAGAGTGAGGGAGGGAGAGGGAGAAATAAATGGAGAGAGTGTGGGAGGGAGAGGGAGAAATAAATGGAGAGAGTGTGGGAGGGAGAGGGAGAAATAAATGGAGAGAGTGAGGGAGGGAGAGGGAGAAATAAATGGAGAGAGTGTGGGAGGGAGAGGAAGAAATTAATGGAGAGCATGAGGGAGGGAGAGGGAGGAATAAATGGAGAGTGTTGAGGGAGGGAGTGGGAGAAATAAATGGAGAGAGTGTGGGAGGGAGAAATAAATGGAGAGAGTGACAGAGGGAGAGGGAGAAATAAATGGAGAGAGTGAGGGAGGGAGAGGGAGAAATAAATGGAGAGAGTGAGGGAGGGAGTGGGAGAAATAAATGGAGAGAGTGAGGGAGGGAGAGGGAGAAATAAATGGAGGGAGTGTGGGAGGGAGAGGGAGAAATAAATGGAGAGAGTGAGGAAGGGAGAGGGAGAAATAAATGGAGAGAGTGAGGGAGGGAGAGGGAGAAATAAATGGAGAGAGTGTGGGAGGGAGAGGGAGAAATAAATGGAGAGAGTGAGGGAGGGAGAGGGAGAAATAAATGGAGAGAGTGTGGGAGGGAGAGGGAGAAATAAATGGAGAGAGTGAGGAAAGGAGAGGGAGAAATAAATGGAGAGAGTGAGGGAGGGAGAGGGAGAAATAAATGGAGAGAGTGTGGGAGGGAGAGGGAGAAATAAATGGAGAGAGTGAGGGAGGGAGAGGTAGAAATAAATGGAGAGAGTGAGGGAGGGAGAGGGAGAAATAAATGGAGAGAGTGTGGGAGGGAGAGGGAGAAATGAATGGAGAGAGTGAGGGAGGGAGAGGGAGAAATAAATGGAGAGAGTGAGGGAGGGAGAGGGAGAAATAAATGGAGAGAGTGTGGGAGGGAGAGGGAGAAATAAATGTAGAGAGTGAGGGAGGGAGAGGGAGAAATAAATGGAGAGAGTGAGGGAGGGAGAGGGAGAAATAAATGGAGAGATTGTGGGAGGGAGAGGGAGAAATAAATGGAGAGAGTGAGGGAGGGAGAGGGAGAAATAAATGGAGAGAGTGTGGGAGGGAGAGGGAGAAATAAATGGAGAGAGTGTGGGAGGGAGAGGGAGAAATAAATGGAGAGAGTGATGGAGGGAGAGGGAGAAATAAATGGAGAGAGTGAGGGAGGGAGAGGGAGAAATAAATGGAGAGAGTGAGGGAGGGAGTGGGAGAAATAAATGGAGAGAGTGAGGGAGGGAGTGGGAGAAATAAATGGAGAGAGTGAGGGAGGGAGAGGGAGAAATAAATGGAGAGAGTGAGGGAGGGAGAGGGAGAAATAAATGGAGAGAGTGTGGGAGGGAGAAATAAATGGAGAAAGTGAGGGAGGGAGAGGGAGAAATAAATGGAGAGAGTGAGGGAGGGAGAGGGAGAAATAAATGGATAGAGTGTGGGAGGGAGAGGGAGAAATAAATGGAGAGAGTGAGGGAGGGGGAGGGAGAAATAAATGGAGAGAGTGAGGGAGGGAGAGGGAGAAATAAATGGAGAGAGTGTGGGAGGGAGAGGGAGAAATAAATGGAGAGAGTGAGGGAGGGAGAGGGAGAAATAAATGGAGAGAGTGTGGGAGGGAGAGGGAGAAATAAATGGAGAGAGTGTGGGAGGGAGAGGGAGAAATAAATGGAGAGAGTGAGGGAGGGAGAGGGAGAAATAAATGGAGAGAGTGTGGGAGGGAGAGGAAGAAATTAATGGAGAGCATGAGGGAGGGAGAGGGAGGAATAAATGGAGAGAGTGTGGGAGGGAGAAATAAATGGAGAGAGTGAGGGAGGGAGAGGGAGAAATAAATGGAGAGAGTGAGGGAGGGAGAGGGAGAAATAAATGGAGAGAGTGTGGGAGGGAGAGGGAGAAATAAATGGAGAGAGTGAGGGAGGGAGAGGGAGAAATAAATGGAGAGAGTGAGGGAGGGAGAGGGAGAAATAAATGGAGAGAGTGTGGGAGGGAGAGGGAGAAATAAATGGAGAGAGTGAGGGAGGGAGAGGGAGAAATAAATGGAGAGAGTGTGGGAGGGAGAGGGAGAAATAAATGGAGAGAGTGTGGGAGGGAGAGGGAGAAATAAATGGAGAGAGTGAGGGAGGGAGAGGGAGAAATAAATGGAGAGAGTGTGGGAGGGAGAGGAAGAAATAAATGGAGAGCATGAGGGAGGGAGAGGGAGGAATAAATGGAGAGTGTTGAGGGAGGGAGTGGGAGAAATAAATGGAGAGAGTGAGGGAGGGAGAGGGAGAAATAAATGGAGAGAGTGAGGGAGGGAGAGGGAGAAATAAATGGAGAGAGTGTGGGAGGGAGAGGGAGAAATAAATGGAGAGAGTGAGGGAGGGAGAGGGAGAAATAAATGGAGAGAGTGTGGGAGGGAGAGGGAGAAATAACTGGAGAGAGTGAGGAAAGGAGAGGGAGAAATAAATGGAGAGAGTGTGGGAGGGAGAGGGAGAAATAAATGGAGAGAGTGAGGGAGGGAGAGGTAGAAAGAAATGGAGAGAGTGAGGGAGGGAGAGGGAGAAATAAATGGAGAGAGTGTGGGAGGGAGAGGGAGAAATAAATGGAGAGAGTGAGGGAGGGAGAGGGAGAAATAAATGGAGAGAGTGAGGGAGGGAGAGGGAGAAATAAATGGAGAGAGTGTGGGAGGGAGAGGGAGAAATAAATGGAGAGAGTGAGGGAGGGAGAGGGAGAAATAAATGGAGAGAGTGTGGGAGGGAGAGGGAGAAATAAATGGAGAGAGTGTGGGAGGGAGAGGGAGAAATAAATGGAGAGAGTGAGGGAGGGAGAGGGAGAAATAAATGGAGAGAGTGTGGGAGGGAGAGGAAGAAATTAATGGAGAGCATGAGGGAGGGAGAGGGAGGAATAAATGGAGAGTGTTGAGGGAGGGAGTGGGAGAAATAAATGGAGAGAGTGTGGGAGGGAGAAATAAATGGAGAGAGTGACAGAGGGAGAGGGAGAAATAAATGGAGAGAGTGAGGGAGGGAGAGGGAGAAATAAATGGAGAGAGTGTGGGAGGGAGAGGGAGAAATAAATGGAGAGAGTGAGGGAGGGAGAGGGAGAAATAAATGGAGAGAGTGAGGGAGGGAGAGGGAGAAATAAATGGAGAGAGTTTGGGAGGGAGAGGGAGAAATAAATGGAGAGGGTGAGGGAGGGAGAGGGAGAAATAAATGGAGAGAGTGTGGGAGGGAGAGGGAGAAATAAATGGAGAGAGTGTGGGAGGGAGAGGGAGAAATAAATGGAGAGAGTGAGGGAGGGAGAGGGAGAAATAAATGGAGAGAGTGAGGGAGAGGGTGAGGGAGAAATAAATGGAGAGAGTGAGGGAGGGTGAGGGAGAAATAAATGGATAGAGTGAGGGAGGGAGAGGGAGAAATAAATGGAGAGAGTGAGGGAGGGAGAGGGAGAAATAAATGGAGAGAGTGAGGGAGGGAGAGGGAGAAATAAATGGAGAGAGTGTGGGAGGGAGAGGGAGAAATAAATGGAGAGAGTGAGGAAAGGAGAGGGAGAAATAAATGGAGAGAGTGAGGGAGGGAGAGGGAGAAATAAATGGAGAGAGTGTGGGAGGGAGAGGGAGAAATAAATGGAGAGAGTGAGGGAGGGAGAGGTAGAAAGAAATGGAGAGAGTGAGGGAGGGAGAGGGAGAAATAAATGGAGAGAGTGTGGGAGGGAGAGGGAGAAATGAATGGAGAGAGTGAGGGAGGGAGAGGGAGAAATAAATGGAGAGAGTGAGGGAGGGAGAGGGAGAAATAAATGGAGAGAGTGTGGGAGGGAGAGGGAGAAATAAATGTAGAGAGTGAGGGAGGGAGAGGGAGAAATAAATGGAGAGAGTGAGGGAGGGAGAGGGAGAAATAAATGGAGACATTGTGGGAGGGAGAGGGAGAAATAAATGGAGAGAGTGAGGGAGGGAGAGGGAGAAATAAATGGAGAGAGCGTGGGAGGGAGAGGGAGAAATAAATGGAGAGAGTGTGGGAGGGAGAAATAAATGGAGAAAGTGAGGGAGGGAGAGGGAGAAATAAATGGAGAGAGTGAGGGAGGGAGAGGGAGAAATAAATGGAGAGAGTGTGGGAGGGAGAGGGAGAAATAAATGGAGAGAGTGAGGGAGGGAGAGGGAGAAATAAATGGAGAGAGTAATGGAGGGAGTGGGAGAAATAAATGGAGAGAGTGAGGGAGGGAGAGGTAGAAATAAATGGAGAGAGTGAGGCAGGGAGTGGGAGAAATAAATGGAGAGAGTAATGGAGTGAGTGGGAGAAAGAAATGGAGAGAGTGAGGGAGGGAGAGGGTGAGGGAGAAATAAATGGAGAGAGTGAGGGAGGGAGAGGGAGAAATAAATGGAGAGAGTGAGGGAGGGAGAGGGAGAAATAAATGGAGAGAGTGTGGGAGGGAGAGGGAGAAATAAATGGAGAGAGTGAGGAAAGGAGAGGGAGAAATAAATGGAGAGAGTGAGGGAGGGAGAGGGAGAAATAAATGGAGAGAGTGTGGGAGGGAGAGGGAGAAATAAATGGAGAGAGTGAGGAAAGGAGAGGGAGAAATAAATGGAGAGAGTGAGGGAGGGAGAGGGAGAAATAAATGGAGAGAGTGTGGGAGGGAGAGGGAGAAATAAATGGAGAGAGTGAGGGAGGGAGAGGTAGAAAGAAATGGAGAGAGTGAGGGAGGGAGAGGGAGAAATAAATGGAGAGAGTGTGGGAGGGAGAGGGAGAAATGAATGGAGAGAGTGAGGGAGGGAGAGGGAGAAATAAATGGAGAGAGTGAGGGAGGGAGAGGGAGAAATAAATGGAGAGAGTGTGGGAGGGAGAGGGAGAAATAAATGTAGAGAGTGAGGGAGGGAGAGGGAGAAATAAATGGAGAGAGTGAGGGAGGGAGAGGGAGAAATAAATGGAGAGATTGTGGGAGGGAGAGGGAGAAATAAATGGAGAGAGTGAGGGAGGGAGAGGGAGAAATAAATGGAGAGAGTGTGGGAGGGAGAGGGAGAAATAAATGGAGAGAGTGTGGGAGGGAGAAATAAATGGAGAAAGTGAGGGAGGGAGAGGGAGAAATAAATGGAGAGAGTGAGGGAGGGAGAGGGAGAAATAAATGGAGAGAGTGTGGGAGGGAGAGGGAGAAATAAATGGAGAGAGTGAGGGAGGGAGAGGGAGAAATAAATGGAGAGAGTGAGGGAGGGAGAGGGAGAAATAAATGGAGAGAGTGTGGGAGGGAGAGGGAGAAATAAATGGAGAGAGTGAGGGAGGGAGAGGGAGAAATAAATGGAGAGAGTGAGGGAGGGAGAGGGAGAAATAAATGGAGAGAGTGTGGGAGGGAGAGGGAGAAATAAATGGAGAGAGTGAGGGAGGGAGAGGGAGAAATAAATGGAGAGAGTAATGGAGGGAGTGGGAGAAAGAAATGGAGAGAGTGAGGGAGGGAGAGGGTGAGGGAGAAATAAATGGAGAGAGTGAGGGAGGGTGAGGGAGAAATAAATGGAGTGAGTGAGGGAGTGAGAGGGAGAAATAAATGGAGAGAGTCAGGGTGGGAGAGTGAGAAATAAATGGAGAGAGTGTGGGCGGGAGAGGGAGAAATAAATGGAGAGAGTGAGGGATGGAGAGGGAGAAATAAATGGAGAGAGTCAGCGAGGGAAAGGGAGAAATAAATGGAGAGAGTGAAGGAGGGAGAGGGAGAAATAAATGGAGAGAGTGAGGAAGGGAGAGGGAGAAATAAATGGAGAGAGTGTGGAAGGGAGAGGAAGAAATAAATGGAGTGCGTGAGGGAGGGAGAGGGAGGAATAAATGGAGAGAGTGAGGGAGGGAGAGGGAGAAATAAATGGATAGAGTGTGGGAGGGAGAGGGAGAAATAAATGGAGAGAGTGAGGGAGGGAGAGGGAGAAATAAATGGAGAGAGTGAGGGAGGGAGAGGGAGAAATAAATGGAGAGAGTGTGGGAGGGAGAGGGAGAAATAAATGGAGAGAGTGAGGGAGGGAGAGGGAGAAATAAATGGAGAGAGTGTGGGAGGGAGAGGGAGAAATAAATGGAGAGAGTGTGGGAGGGAGAGGGAGAAATAAATGGAGAGAGTGAGGGAGGGAGAGGGAGAAATAAATGGAGAGAGTGTGGGAGGGAGAGGGAGAAATAAATGGAGAGAGTGAGGGAGGGAGAGGGAGAAATAAATGGAGAGAGTGTGGGAGGGAGAGGAAGAAATAAATGGAGAGCATGAGGGAGGGAGAGGGAGGAATAAATGGAGAGTGTTGAGGGAGGGAGTGGGAGAAATAAATGGAGAGAGTGAGGGAGGGAGAGGGAGAAATAAATGGAGAGAGTGAGGGAGGGAGAGGGAGAAATAAATGGAGAGAGTGTGGGAGGGAGAGGGAGAAATAAATGGAGAGAGTGAGGGAGGGAGAGGGAGAAATAAATGGAGAGAGTGTGGGAGGGAGAGGGAGAAATAAATGGAGAGAGTGAGGAAAGGAGAGGGAGAAATAAATGCAGAGAGTGTGGGAGGGAGAGGGAGAAATAAATGGAGAGAGTGAGGGAGGGAGAGGTAGAAATAAATGGAGAGAGTGAGGGAGGGAGAGGGAGAAATAAATGGAGAGAGTGTGGGAGGGAGAGGGAGAAATAAATGGAGAGAGTGAGGGAGGGAGAGGGAGAAATAAATGGAGAGAGTGAGGGAGGGAGAGGGAGAAATAAATGGAGAGAGTGTGGGAGGGAGAGGGAGAAATAAATGGAGAGAGTGAGGGAGGGAGAGGGAGAAATAAATGGAGAGAGTGTGGGAGGGAGAGGGAGAAATAAATGGAGAGAGTGTGGGAGGGAGAGGGAGAAATAAATGGAGAGAGTGAGGGAGGGAGAGGGAGAAATAAATGGAGAGAGTGTGGGAGGGAGAGGAAGAAATTAATGGAGAGCATGAGGGAGGGAGAGGGAGGAATAAATGGAGAGTGTTGAGGGAGGAAGTGGGAGAAATAAATGGAGAGAGTGTGGGAGGGAGAAATAAATGGAGAGAGTGAGAGAGGGAGAGGGAGAAATAAATGGAGAGAGTGAGGGAGGGAGAGGGAGAAATAAATGGAGAGAGTGTGGGAGGGAGAGGGAGAAATAAATGGAGAGAGTGAGGGAGGGAGAGGGAGAAATAAATGGAGAGAGTGAGGGAGGGAGAGGGAGAAATAAATGGAGAGAGTTTGGGAGGGAGAGGGAGAAATAAATGGAGAGAGTGAGGGAGGGAGAGGGAGAAATAAATGGAGAGAGTGTGGGAGGGAGAGGGAGAAATAAATGGAGAGAGTGTGGGAGGGAGAGGGAGAAATAAATGGAGAGAGTGAGGGAGGGAGAGGGAGAAATAAATGGAGAGAGTGAGGGAGGGAGAGGTAGAAATAAATGGAGAGAGTGAGGCAGGGAGTGGGAGAAATAAATGGAGAGAGTAATGGAGGGAGTGGGAGAAATAAATGGAGAGAGTGAGGGAGGGAGAGGTAGAAATAAATGGAGAGAGTGAGGCAGGGAGTGGGAGAAATAAATGGAGAGAGTAATGGAGGGAGTGGGAGAAAGAAATGGAGAGAGTGAGGGAGGGAGAGGGTGAGGGAGAAATAAATGGAGAGAGTGAGGGAGGGTGAGGGAGAAATAAATGGATAGAGTGAGGGAGGGAGAGGGAGAAATAAATGGAGAGAGTGAGGGAGGGAGAGGGAGAAATAAATGGAGAGAGTGAGGGAGGGAGTGGGAGAAATAAATGGAGAGAGTGAGGGAGGGAGAGGGAGAAATAAATGGAGAGAGTGTGGGAGGGAGAGGGAGAAATAAATGGAGAGAGTGAGGAAGGGAGAGGGAGAAATAAATGGAGAGAGTGAGGGAGGGAGAGGGAGAAATAAATGGAGAGAGTGTGGGAGGGAGAGGGAGAAATAAATGGAGAGAGTGAGGGAGGGAGAGGGAGAAATAAATGGAGAGAGTGTGGGAGGGAGAGGGAGAAATAAATGGAGAGAGTGAGGAAAGGAGAGGGAGAAATAAATGGAGAGAGTGAGGGAGGGAGAGGGAGAAATAAATGGAGAGAGTGTGGGAGGGAGAGGGAGAAATAAATGGAGAGAGTGAGGGAGGGAGAGGTAGAAAGAAATGGAGAGAGTGAGGGAGGGAGAGGGAGAAATAAATGGAGAGAGTGTGGGAGGGAGAGGGAGAAATGAATGGAGAGAGTGAGGGAGGGAGAGGGAGAAATAAATGGAGAGAGTGAGGGAGGGAGAGGGAGAAATAAATGGAGAGAGTGTGGGAGGGAGAGGGAGAAATAAATGTAGAGAGTGAGGGAGGGAGAGGGAGAAATAAATGGAGAGAGTGAGGGAGGGAGAGGGAGAAATAAATGGAGAGATTGTGGGAGGGAGAGGGAGAAATAAATGGAGAGAGTGAGGGAGGGAGAGGGAGAAATAAATGGAGAGAGTGTGGGAGGGAGAGGGAGAAATAAATGGAGAGAGTGTGGGAGGGAGAAATAAATGGAGAAAGTGAGGGAGGGAGAGGGAGAAATAAATGGAGAGAGTGAGGGAGGGAGAGGGAGAAATAAATGGAGAGAGTGTGGGAGGGAGAGGGAGAAATAAATGGAGAGAGTGAGGGAGGGAGAGGGAGAAATAAATGGAGAGAGTGAGGGAGGGAGAGGGAGAAATAAATGGAGAGAGTGTGGGAGGGAGAGGGAGAAATAAATGGAGAGAGTGAGGGAGGGAGAGGGAGAAATAAATGGAGAGAGTGAGGGAGGGAGAGGGAGAAATAAATGGAGAGAGTGTGGGAGGGAGAGGGAGAAATAAATGGAGAGAGTGAGGGAGGGAGAGGGAGAAATAAATGGAGAGAGTGAGGGAGGGAGAGGGAGAAATAAATGGAGAGAGTGAGGGAGGGAGAGGTAGAAAGAAATGGAGAGAGTGTGGGAGGGAGAGGGAGAAATAAATGGAGAGAGTGAGGGAGGGAGAGGTAGAAAGAAATGGAGAGAGTGTGGGAGGGAGAGGGAGAAATAAATGGAGAGAGTGAGGGAGGGAGAGGGAAAAATAAATGGAGAGAGTCAGGGTGGGAGAGTGAGAAATAAATGGAGAGAGCGTGGGAGGGAGGGTGAAATAAATGGAGAGAGTGAGGGAGGGAGAGGGAGAAATAAATGGAGAGAGTGTGAGAAGGTGTGGGAGAAATAAATGGAGAGAGTGAGGGAGGGAGTAATAAATGGAGAGAGTGTGAGAAGGTGTTGGAGAAATAAATGGAGAGAGTGAGGGAGGGAGTAATAAATGGAGAGAGTGTGAGAAGGTGTTGGAGAAATAAATGGAAAGAGTGTGAGGGAGGGAGTGGGAGAAATAAATGGAGAGAGTGAGGGAGGGAGGGTGAAATAAATGGAGAGAGTGAGGGAGATGGAGAGGTAGAAATAAATGGAGAGAGTGTGAGAAGGTGTGGGAGAAATAAATGGAGAGAGTGAGGGAGGGAGTAATAAATGGAGAGAGTGTGAGAAGGTGTTGGAGAAATAAATGGAAAGAGTGTGAGGGAGGGAGTGGGAGAAATAAATGGAGAGAGTGAGGGAGGGAGTGGGAGAAATAAATGGAGAGAGTGTGGGAGGGAGAGGGAGAAATAAATGGAGAGAGTGAGGGAGGGAGAGGGAGAAATAAATGGAGAGAGTGTGGGAGGGAGAGGGAGAAATAAATGGAGAGAGTGAGGGAGGGAGAGGGAGAAATAAATGGAGAGAGTGAGGGAGGGAGTAATAAATGGAGAGAGTGTGAGAAGGTGTGGGAGAAATAAATGGAAAGAGTGTGAGGGAGGGAGTGGGAGAAATAAATGGAGAGAGTGAGGGAGGGAGTGGGAGAAATAAATGGAGAGTGTGTGGGAGGGAGAGGGAGTAATAAATGGAGAGAGTGAGAGAGGGAGAAATAAATGGAGATAGTGTGAGAAGGAGTGGGAGAAATAAATGGAGAGAGTGTGAGGGAGGGAATGGGAGAAATAATTGGAGTGAGGGAGGGAGAAATAAATGGAGAGAGAGAGGGAGGGAGAGGGAGAAATAAATGGAGAGAGTGAGAGGGAGGGAATGGGAGAAATAATTGGAGTGAGGGAGGGAGAAATAAATGGAGAGAGTGAGGGAGGGAGAGGGAGAAATAAATGGAGAGAGTGAGGGAGGGAGAGGGAGAAATAAATAGACTGAGTGAGAGAGGGAGAAATAAATGGAGAGAGAGAGGGAGGTAGAGGGAGAAATAAATGGAGAGAGTGAGAGAGGGAGAAATAAATGGAGAGAGTGTGGGAGGGAGAGGGAGAAATAAATGGAGAGAGTGAGGGAGAGAGAGGGAGAAATAAATGGAGAGAGTGAGGGAGAGAGAGGGAGAAATAAATGGAGTGAGTGAGGGAGGGAGAGGGAGAAATAAATGGAGAGAGTCAGGGTGGGAGTAATAAATGGAGAGAGTGTGAGAAGGTGTGGGAGAAATAAATGGAAAGAGTGTGAGGGAGGGAGTGGGAGAAATAAATGGAGAGAGTGTGGGAGGGAGAGGGAGTAATAAATGGAGAGAGTGAGAGAGGGAGAAATTAATGGAGATAGTGCGAGAAGGAGTGGGAGAAATAAATGGAGAGAGTGTGAGGGAGGGAGAGGGAGAAATAAATGGAGAGAGTGAGAGAAGGAGAGGGAGAAATAAATGGAGAGAGCGTGGGAGGGAGGGTGAAATAAATGGAGAGAGTGAGTGAGGGAGATGGAGAGGTAGAAATAAATGGAGAGAGAGGGGGAGGGAGAAATAAATGGAGAGAGTGTGAGAAGGTGTGGGAGAAATAAATGGAGAGAGTGAGGGAGGGAGTAATAAATGGAGAGAGTGTGAGAAGGTGTGGGAGAAATAAATGGAAAGAGTGTGAGGGAGGGAGTGGGAGAAATAAATGGAGAGAGTGTGGGAGGGAGAGGGAGTAATAAATGGAGAGAGTGAGAGAGGGAGAAATAAATGGAGATAGTGTGAGAAGGAGTGGGAGAAATAAATGGAGAGAGTGTGAGGGAGGGAATGGGAGAAATAATTGGAGTGAGGGAGGGAGAAATAAATGGAGAGAGAGAGGGAGGTAGAGGGAGAAATAAATGGAGAGAGTGAGAGAGGGAGAAATAAATGGAGAGAGTGTGGGAGGGAGAGAGAGAAATAAATGGAGAGAGTGAGGGAGGGAGAGGGAGAAATAAATGGAGAGAGTGTGGGAGGGAGAGGGAGTAATAAATGGAGAGAGTGAGAGAGGGAGAAATTAATGGAGATAGTGCGAGAAGGAGTGGGAGAAATAAATGGAGAGAGTGTGAGGGAGGGAGAGGGAGAAATAAATGGAGAGAGTGAGAGAAGGAGAGGGAGAAATAAATGGAGAGAGTGTGGGAGGGAGAGGGAGAAATAAATGGAGAGAGTGAGGGAGGGAGAGGGAGTAATAAATGGAGAGAGTGAGAGAGGGAGAAATTAATGGAGATAGTGCGAGAAGGAGTGGGAGAAATAAATGGAGAGAGTGTGAGGGAGGGAGAGGGAGAAATAAATGGGGAGAGTGAGAGAAGGAGAGGGAGAAATAAATGGAGAGAGTGAAAGAGGGAGGGAGAGGGAGAAATAAATGGAGAGAGTGAGGAAGGGAGAGCGAGAAATAAATGGAGAGAGTGTGGGAGCGAGTGGGAGAAATAAATGGAGAGAGAGGGAGAAATAAATGGAGAGAGTGAGGGAGGGAGAGAGAGAAATAAATGGCGAGAGTGAGGGAGGGAGAGGGAGAAATAAATGGCGAGAGTGAGGAAGGGAGAGGGAGAAAAAAAGGCGAGAGTGAGGGAGGGAGGGAGAAATAAATGGAGAGAGTGTGGGAGCGAGTGGGAGAAATAAATGGAGAGAGAGGGAGAAATAAATGGAGAGAGTGAGAGAGGGAGAGTGAGAAATAAATGGAGAGAGGGAGATGGAGAAAAAAATGGAGAGAGGGAGTGGGAGAAATAAATGGAGAGAGTGTGGAAGGGAGAGGGAGAAAAAAATGGAGAGAGTGAGGGAGAGAGCGGGAGAAATAAATGGATAGAGGGAGACGGAGATGGTGAAATAAATGTCGTGAGTGAGGGAGGGAGAGGGAGAAATAAATGGAGCGAGTGAGGGAGAAATAAATGGAGAGAGGGAGGGAGGGAGATGGTGAGGGACAAATTAATGGAGAGAGTGAGGGAGGGAGAAAGAGAAATAAATGGAGAGAGTGAGTGAGGGAGGGAGAGGGAGAAATAAATGGAGAGAGTGTGGGAGGGAGAGGGAGAAATAAATGGAGAGCGTGAGGGAAGGAGAGGGAGAAATAAATGGAGAGAGTTTGAGGGAGAAATAAATGCAGAGAGTGAGGGAGGGAAAGGGAGAAATAAATGGAGAGCGTGAGGGAAGGCGAGGGAGAAATAAATGGAGAGAGAGGGAGAAATAAATGGAGAGAGTGAGGGAGGGAGAGGGAGAAATAAATGGAGAGAGTGTGGGAGGGAGAGGGAGAAATAAATGGAGAGCGTGAGGGAAGGAGAGGGAGAAATAAATGGAGAGAGTTTGAGGGAGAAATAAATGGAGAGAGTGAGGGAGGGAGAGGGAGAAATAAATGGAGAGAGTGTGGGAGGGAGAGGGAGAAATAAATGGAGAGCGTGAGGGAAGGAGAGGGAGAAATAAATGGAGAGAGTTTGAGGGAGAAATAAATGGAGAGAGTGAGGGAGGGAGAGGGAGAAATAAATGGAGAGAGTGAGGGAGGGAGTGGCAGAAATAAATGGAGAGAGTGAGGGAGGGAGCGGGGGAAATAAATGGAGAGAGTGAGGGAGGGTGCGGGAGAAATAAATGGAGAGAGTGAGGGAGTGCGAGGGAGAAATAAATGGAGAGAGTGAGGGTGGGAGAGGGAGAAATAAATGGAGAGAGTGAGGGAGGGAGAGGGAAAAATAAATGGAGAGAGTGAGGGAAATGGAAGAATAGAGAAATGAATGGTGAGAGTGAGGGAAAGAGAGGAATAGAGAAATAAATGGAGAGGGTGAGGGAGGGAGAGGGAATAGAGAATTAAATGGAGAGATTGTGGGAAAGGGAGGAATGGAGAAATAAATGGACAGAGTGAGGGAGAGAGGGAATAGAGAAATAAATGGAGAGAGTGAGGGAAAGAGGGAATAGAGAAATAAATGGAGAGAGTGAGGGAGAGGAATAGAGAAATAAATGGAGAGAGTGAGGGAGAGGAATAGAGAAATGAATGCAGAGGGTGAGGGATAGAGAAGAATAGAGATATATATGGAGAGAGTGAGGGATGGGAGTGGGATCGAGAAGTAAATGGCGAGAACGAGGGAGGGGGAGAAATGGAGAGAGTGAGGGAGGGAGAGAGAGTGATAGAGAAATAAATGGAGAGAGTGTGGGTGGGAGAGGGAGTAGAGAAATAATTGGAGAGGGTGAGGGAAAGAGAAGAATAGCGAAATAAATGGAGAGATTGAGGTAGAGAGGGAATAGAGAAATAAATGGCATGAGTGAGGGAGAGGGGGAATAGAGAAATAAATGGAGAGAGTGAGGGAAAGAGAGGAATAGAGAAATAAATGGAGACAGTGAGTGAGGGAGAGGGAATGGAGAAATAAATGGAGAGGGTGAGGGAGGGAGAGGAGAGCCCGAGATGTGTAGTGAAATACCTGTTCAGAGGCTGGAATCCCATCACCAATCACCCTTTCTTGCCAAATACATCTCTTTGGACAAGAGGACTGTGTCTCCCTGAGTCCAGCATCCAGGGTTTGAATATCCCTGACATTCCCACTGATGATGCATCTGCTAATGGAAGGTGGCTCAATGCACCCACATTCGCTACATGGCCTGATGTACGTTTATCTAACTTGTAACTTAATGGATTAGAGCCTATGCTGAATGTTCCCTAAAGCTGTGGGTGAACTGCCTTGTCCTGTTTGAGCTGACCAGATAGGGTTTCTAGTCTGTGATTATCACAAATCTTCATCCATGAAGGTATTGGTGAAACGTTCTGACCCCAAGTCTGATTGCTAATTCTCCTTCGTCTATCTGGGTACAGTCTGCATTTGCCAACTTCCTGTATGCGTCTGCTTGTGAGCATCGTTCTCCACCGGGTGCCCTTTGAGCGCACACCACTTCAATGCTGTATGGGGAGATTAGACTCACTACAGGGAGTACTTCCTGACTCCCCAAAGCCTGTCCACCATCTACAAGGCACAAGTCAGGAGTGTGATGGAATACTCCATGTTTGCCTGCTCGAGTGCAGCCCCAATACCAGATCTTCATTGAGATCATAGTGTGCTCCCACCTTGGAGGAAAATGATACTTGTTTCCTTACTTCACTGAACGCTAGGGCTTGTCTTTGAGACCATTTGCAAGGCTAATTGTTTTTTAGAAATTGCTGCAACAGTGCCAGGAATGAGGCCAGGTTATGTGTGAACTTTCCGTAATAATTTACCAGCTCAGGAAATGACCTGAGCTCCTGGACAGACATGGGGCTGGGGCACCTTTGATCACTGTCTGTAGCCGAGGTAACTCTCCTGGGGTGCCTGCAACACACATTTTCCTTTCTTAGGTGTATGTCCAAGTTTTCTAAGTGTTATTCTCTAAATGTCTCTCCCTGTATCAGGACATCATTACGGGTGGCATGGGGTTCAGTGGTTAGCACAGCTGTCTCATAGCGCTCAGGACCTGGGTTCAATTCCACTGTCTGTGTGGAGTTTGCGCATTCTCCCCGTGTCTGCGCGGGTTTCCTCTGGGTGCTCCAGTTTCCTCCCACACTCCGTAGTTGTGCAGGTTAGGTGGATTAGCCATGCTAAATTGCTCATAGTGTCCAGGGATATATCAGCTAGATGGATTAACCATGGAAAATGCAGGGTTACAGGGATAGGGTACAAGAGTGAAGAGCATCCTACCCAGACCCAAAGGGTCAGTATAGACTCAATGGGAAGAATGGCCAGCTTCCTAACTCTAGGGATTCTTTCATTCTATGATGCTCTCGATGTAAATGGTGACCTGAAGTCGACCTTGTGAAATATTTTCCATCAAAAGCTGAAAAATGCCACAGCCTGATGATACCCAAGTGACAAGCTGATATATTGACACCAGGCCTCATGGGCATTAATTGTTGCTTATTTCTGAGAATCCTGTTCTACAAGTGAACCCGGCTCATGTCTAGCTTCGTGATGGACAAAACTCTTGCAAGCACATCCCCTCTCTGTGAGGGATTGGGTATTTATCCAGCTGCAAGAAGCAGTTTACCATTTGTTTTAAATCCTCACAAAGACAGATCGACCCACTGGGCTTCACCATCAGTATGACTGGTGCTGCCCATTCTGCAAACTGCTGGGTTGATGGTTCCTTCCCTTCTAGCCTCCTGATTTCAGCCTCTACCTTTGCCCATGAGGCAAACGGCACTGGGTGGACCTTACAGAACCAGGGAATTGCTTCATGGTTAACAGACAGGGTGGCCTTGGCCCCTTTCATAGTCCCTCGCCCTTTCTGGAAGACTTCGGGGTATTTAATTAGAACATCACTCAGGCAGCCATTTTCAATCAAAAAATATTGAGCTAATCTAGATAACTTGCAATGAGGAAATAAGAACCTTACAAGTGTCTATAAACAGGTTAGGAGCGG
Organism: Chiloscyllium plagiosum; assembly: GCF_037043375.1. Classification (NCBI taxonomy): domain Eukaryota; kingdom Metazoa; phylum Chordata; class Chondrichthyes; order Orectolobiformes; family Hemiscylliidae; genus Chiloscyllium; species Chiloscyllium plagiosum. The sequence goes on from NW_028270149.1 coordinate 1,800,473, forward strand.
GGTCCAAAATGTGGTGGATGAGTTTATGAATCAATGAATCAATGAATCAATGAATCCCTACAGTGTGGAAACAGGCCATTTGGCCCAACAAGTCCACACCGACCCTCTGAAGAGTATCCACCTAGACCCGTTCCCCTAATACTCTACATTTCCCCTGAGTAATGCACCTAACCTACACAGCCCTAGATACCGTGGGCAATTTAACATGGCCAATCCATCTAACCTGCACATCACTAGAAGAATGAGGGGAGATCAAATTGAGGTATTCAAGATGATAAACGATGTGGATAAAATCGACATAGAGCAGATGCTTCCTCATGTGGGGCACTCTAGGATGAGAGGCCATTGTCTTAGGATAAGGGGAGCAAAACCTGCACCCACTCCTCCCCCCTCACCTCTACCCAAGGCCCTAAAGGAGCCTTCCACATCCACCAAAGCTTCACCTGCCCTTCCACACGTCATTTACTGAACCTGTTGCTCTTGATGTGATCTCCTGTACATTGGAGAGACAGGATGCCCACTCGCAGAGCACTTCAGAGAACATTTCCGGACATCTGCACCAACCAACCCCACCACCCCATGGCCGACCACTTCAACTCCCCCTCCCATTCTACCAAGGACGTGCAGGTCCTGGGCCTCCTCCATTGCCACACCCCAACCCCCTCCCCCAACGCCTGGAGGAAGAACGCACCATCTTCTGCCTCAGGACCCTCCAACCTCATGGCATCAATGTGGATTTCACCAGTTTCCTCATTTTCCCTTCCCCCCACCTTATCCCAGATCCAACTTTCTAATTTGGCACCGCCCTCATGACCTGATCTACCTGTCCATCTTCCTTCCCACCTATCCACTCCACCCTCCTCTCCGACCTATCACCTTTACCCCCACCTCCATCTACCTATCGCACTCTCAGCTACCTATCTCCACACCCCCAGCCCATTTATCTCTCTACCCTGTCAGCTCACAGCCTCATTCCTGTTGAAGGGCTTTTGCCCAAAATGTCAACTCTCCTGCTCCTCGGATGCTGCCTGACCTGCTGCGCTTTTCCAGCAACACTCTCCAAACTCTGATCTCTAGCATCTGAGGTCCTCACTTTTGCCGGAGCAAAGTTAAAACAGAGTTAAGGGAACTACTTCTCCCAAAGGGTTGGGAATCTGTGCAATTCACTCCCTCAAAGTGCAGTGGATGCTGGGACAGTGAGTAAATTTAAGGAGGAGTTAGACAGGTTTTTAACTGGTAATGGGATGAGGGGTTATGGAGAGTAGGCAAGAAAATGGGGGTGAGGAGCATATCAGCCATGATCAAATGGCGGAGCAGACTGAATGGGCTGAATGGCCTAATTCTGTTCCTATATCTTATGAACTTAGGAATCTCTCGCAACCACTTTAACCCCATTAGCCCAGGGCCCAAGCCTTTTACTACAATCAATGGTAACTGAACCAGCCACATTCTATAAGATATCAGAACCAAAGCTGTACCCTTAATGTATAAAAGTTCCCTGATAAAGCTTCTCAGCCAAGCCAAGGTCTTGTGCAAACTTAAGGGTTGGAGTCCAGAACGAATTTTATTAAAAACTGGTTCTATGATATGTCCATAATTCTATTGACCTTCATTAGAATTGGATGACCTTTAACCAGATGCTTATTTTGATTGGTTCTGATTTGGATGTTGCTAAGCAATGTAACTGTTAGAAACAACGAGGGGATAGGCCATTCTAGACTTGGTGCTCGGAAACGAGCCGGGGCAGGTATCAGATCTTGTGGTGGGAGAGCATTTTGGTGATAGTGACCACAACTGCCTCACATTCTACATAGCTATGGAGAAGGAGAGGATTAGGCAAATGGGAGGATATTTAATTGGGGAAGTGGAAACTATGGTGCGATTAGACATGAGTTAGGAAGCATCGATTGGGAGCAATTGTTCCATGGTAAAGGCACTATAGACATGTGGAGACTGTTTAAGGAACAGTTGTTGCGAGTGATGAATAAATATGTCCCTCTGAGACAGGCAAGAAGGGGTAAGATAAAGGAACCTTGGATGACGAGAGCAGTGGAGCTTCTCGTCAAAAGGAAGAAGGTAGCTTACAGAAGGTGGAGGAAGCTAGGGTCAGGCTCAGCTCTACAGGATTACAGGCAGGCGAGGAAGGAGCTTAAAAATGGTCTGAGGAGAGCCAGGAGGGGGCACGAGAAAGGCTTGGCAGAACGGATTAGGGAGAACACAAAGGCATTTTACACTTATGTGAGGAATAAGAGAATGGTCAAAGAAAGAGTAGGGCCGATCAGGGATAGCATAGGGAACTTGTGTGTGGAGTCTGAGGAGGTAGGGGAAGCCCTAAATGAGATTTTTGCTTCTGTCTTTACGAAAGAACTTTGTAATGAATGAAACCTTTGAAGAGCAGGTGTGCATGCTGGAATGGATAGAGATAGAGGAAGCTGATGTGCTGAAAATTTTGACAAACATTAAGATTGACAAGTCGCCAGGCCCGGACCAGGTTTGTCCTCGGCTGCTTTGGGAAACGAGAAATGTGATTTCTTCGCTGCTTGCGAAGATCTTTGCATCCTCGCTCTCCACCGGAGTCTTCCCTGAGGACTGGAGGGAGGCAAATGTAATTCCTCTCTTCAAGAAAATAAATAGGGAAATCCCCGGCAATTACAGACCAGTCAGTCTCATGTCTGTCGTCTGCAAGGTGTTAGAAAGGATTCTGAGGGATAGGATTTATGACCATCTGGAAGAGCATGGCTTGATTAAATGCAGTCAGCACGGCTTTGTGAGGGGCAGGTCATGCCTCACAAACCTTATCGAGTTCTTTGAGGATGTGACTAGAAACGTTGATGAGGGTCGAGCTGTGGATGTGGTGTATATGGACTTCAGCAAAGCATTTGATAAGGTTCCCCATGGTAGGCTCATTCAGAAGGTCAGGAGGAATGGGATTCAGGGGAACATAGCTGTCTGGATACAGAATTGGCTGGCCAACAGAAGACAGCGAGTGGTAGTAGAAGGAAAATATTCTGCCTGGAAGTCAGTGGTGAGTGGTGTTCCACAGGGCTCTGTCCTTGGGCCTCTACTCGTTGTAATTTTTATTAATGACTTGGATGAGATTGAAGGATGGGTCGGCAAGTTTGCAGACGACACAAAGGTTGGAGGTGTTGTTGACAGTATAGAGGGCTGTTGTAGGCTGCAGCGGGACATTGACAGGATGCAGAGATGGGCTGAGAGGTGGCAGATGGAGTTCAACCTGGATAAATGTGAGGTGATGCATTTTGGAAGGTCGAACTTGAAAGCTGAGTACAGGATTAAGGATAGGATTATTGGCAGTGTGGAGGAACAGAGGGATCTTGGGGTGCAGGTACATAGATCCCTTAAAATTGCCACCCAAGTGGACAGGGTTGTGAAGAAAGCATATGGTGTTTTGACTTTCATTAACAGGGGGATCGAGTTTAAGAGTCATGAGATCTTGTTGCTGCTCTATAAAACTTTGGTTAGACCGCACTTGGAATACGGCGTCCAGTTCTGGTCGCCCTATTATAGGAAAGATGTGGATGCTTTGGAGAGGGTTCAGAGGAGGTTTACCAGGATGCTGCCTGGAATGGAGGGCTTATCATACGAAGAGAGGTTGACTGAGCTCAGACTTTTTTTCATTAGAGAAAAGGAGGAGGAGAGCGGACCTAATTGAGGTATACAAGGTAATGAGAGGCATAGATGGAGTCGATAGCCAGAGACTATTTCCCAGGGCAGAAATGACTAACACGAGGGATCATAGTTTTAAGCTGGTTGGAGGAAAGTATGAGGGGATGTCAGAGGTGGGTTCTTTACACAGAGAGTTGTGAGAGCATGGAATGCGTTGCCAGCAGCAATTGTGGAAGCGAGGTCATTGCGGATATTTAAGAGACTGCTGGACATGCATATGGTCACAGAAATTTGAGGGTTCGTACATTAGGTTTACCTTACATGAGGATCAACGGTCAGCACAACATTGTGGGCTGAAGGGCCTGTTCTGTGCTGTACTGTTCTATGTTCTATGTTCTAAACCAGGTCTCGGTGGACTTTCCAGAGTAGTCTTACTCTATTTAAGACAGTAGGGCATTGCTGCTGTTCCGAATCCACATAATAACAACAATGTTTTATCTGGTAGGATCCTGAAGAAAATTATAACTGTGTGGCTAAGGCTTGGTTTACCTTTGAGGTTTTGCTGTGAGCTGACCTCGAGTCCCTCTGATTAGGAGATGTTGTGAATGAGGCGATGCAATTTCCTTCACTCACATGGTGTCCCCTAAGCTCAGTCAGACTGGCAAGGGTGTCCACTTGGGAATATCTTGCAACTCACCTGCTCAACTTGCTGCATTTTACAATGATAGAGGAGCCTGGGTGAGCTTCAGCATAGCCACATCATTAACCTCATATACCAGATGGCCTCGAAGCATCTCATTAAGGTTCTGGATTAGTGGTGCTGGAAGAGCACAGCAGTTCAGGCAGCATCCAAGGAGCAGAGAAATCGACGTTTCGGGCAAAAGCCCTTCATCAGGAATAAAGGCAGAGAGCCTGAAGCGTGGAGAGATAAGCTCGAGGAGGGTGGGGGTGGGGAGAGTACAATAGGTGAGTGGGGGAGGGGATGAAGGTGATAGGTCAAGGAGGAGAGGGTGGAGTGGATAGGTGGAAAAGGAGATAGGCAGGTCGCACAAGTCCGGACAAGTCATGGGGACAGTGCTGAGCTGGAAGTTTGGAACTAGGGTGAGGTGGGGGAAGAAGTCCACATTGATGCCCTGGGGTTGAAGTGTTCCAAGGCGGAAGATGAGGCGTTCTTCCTCCAGGCGTCTGGTGGTGAGGGAGCGGCGGTGAAAGAGGCCCAGGACCTCCATGTCCTCGGCAGAGGGGAGGGGGAGTTGAAATGTTGGGCCACGGGGCGGTCTGGTTGATTGGTGCGGGTGTCCTGGAGATGTTCCCTAAAGCGCTCTGCTAGGAGGCGCCCAGTCTCCCCAATGTAGAGGAGACCGCATCGGGAGCAACGGATACAATAAATGATACAAGTGGATGTGCAGGTAAAACTTTGATGGATGTGGAAGGCTCCTTTAGGGCCTTGGATAGAGGTGAGGGAGGAGGTGTGGGTACAGGTTTTACAGTTCCTGCGGTGGCAGGGGAAGGTGCCAGGATGGGAGGGTGGGTCGTAGGGGGACGTGGATCTGACCAGGTAGTCACGGAGGGAACGGTCTTTGCGGAAGGTGGAAAGGAGTGGGGAGGGAAATATATCCCTGGTGGTGGGGTCTTTTTGGAGGTGGCGGAAATGTCGGCGGATGATTTGGTTTATGCGGAGGTTTGTAGGGTGGAAGGTGAGCACCAGGGGCGTTCTGTCCTTGTTACAGTTGGAGGGGTTGGGTCTGAGGGCGGAGGTGCGGGATGTAGACGAGATGCGTTGTAGGGCATCTTTAACCACGTGGGAAGGGAAATTGTGGTCTCTAAAGAAGGAGGCCATCTGGTGTGTTCTGTGGTGGAACTGCTCCTCCTGGGAGCAGATACGGCGGAGGCGGAGGAATTGGAAATACGGGATGGTATTTTTGCAGGAGGTAGGGTGGGAAGAGGTGTAATCCAGGTAGCTGTGGGAGTCGGTGGGTTTGTAAAAAATGTCAGTGTCAAGTCGGTCGTCATTAATGGAGATGGAGAGGTCCAGGAAGGGGAGGGAGGTGTCAGAGATGGTCCAGGTAAATTTAAGGTCAGGGTGGAATGTGTTGGTGAAGTTGTTGATTTTAACCCTACTGCAAATCCTCTTGCAAGGATGCCTGCCTTGAAGAAGTTTTCCTCCTTACTCTACAAGAATCTCAGGGAGTCCCTCTCCCACTGCAACTCCCAGGTCTTCAGGCTCTCTGCCTTTATTTCTGATGAAGGGCTTTTGCCCGAAACGTCGATTTTGCTGCTTCTCGGATGCTGCCTGAACCGCTGTGCTCTTCCAGCACCACTAATCCAGAATCTGGGTTCCAGCATCTGCAGTCATTGTTTTTACCGCATCTCATTAAGGGTCAACCCACGTTCATGGCTTCTGCCGGTCATCTTAACCTATTCAAAATCCCCAATATTGAATCCCCTGGTTCTCAAATTGTCGAGTAAAAAGCGATAGCGCCTCTGAATTAAAGGAACCTTGGGGTCATAGTATTCCTTAACTATGTCAATCATTGTTAAAAGATTTTAATATCTGGTGCACCATGAGAAGTTATGCTCCTAATGACAGAAAAGGCTGCATCTCCTCAGGCAGGAGAATTACTCATTATTCTTCATCTGCCACAATGTTGTTTGCCTGAAAAAAAAATTCCTTTCACATCCTCAGCTCAGTCGCCGAGTTTAGGTTCGAACAGGTCAAGCTTTTCAAACAAAGGCATGATGTAAGAAAATGCTTACCCCAAGCTCAAAGATGACTATTGTGAGGGGGTTTATTCAGGATTGTGCTTTACTTTCATCGCCACAGAAACCAGCGTCCCATCACCCATCACCCTTTCTTTACAAATGCATAGCCTTTGACAATAACACTTCCTGTCTGGCAAGAATTCAGGGTTTCATTCTCCTTGACATTCACCTTTTTATGTCAGCCAAGGCTCCCTGATTGGACCAGGTTAACAGCCCTGGGGGTCAGGGAGCTTGTATTCTATGATATCCAGCTGGCGGACCCGTTACAACCACTACAGCGAGAAATAGTGAAATAAACATAGACAGCAAGGGAGGAGGACAAATAGAGGAAGAAATGGAGGGGAAGAAATATATAAATAAATGGAGATTGTGGAAGAAATAAAGAAATAAACAGAGAGAGACAAATGGAGAAATAAATGGAGAGATCATTGAACTTGAAAACATTGTTGTAAGTGTGACCAGAATTCGGAATTAGACATCAGGCTTCTCGGGATTTTAAGTACATTGAAATAAATATCAGGCAGATGGACCAAGTGTTTCTGCTGAACGTCAACCTTATTTGAAAAATGTTAGTCCCATTGCTTTTTGTCAAAGTGTGTCTCCATGGAAAGATACGACAGCTTCCTGAACTGAAATGGAGGAATTGTGAAAGCTGACTGAGCAGGTGAAGTGGCTGAGCAGCCGCATGAGGCCGGATGCCAGCTCTGAGGTTTTAGACCTTCAGTACAATGATGTAAAATTCCAAGATGAAAGGTATTATTTCGGTAAGTGAAACATTAATAAAATGAAACATAAAGCATTGTGTTTTGAAATTTCTGTCACTGGGGATGTCAGGAACAAGAAACATCTTGTACGTTATGATTCTTCTTATGGAAATATCTGTCCTGGATTCTGCCATGCAGGTGGGAGAGGGAGGGAGCTAAATAGATTAGAAGAGGAATAAAGAGTACCTTAGCAGCAGAACCTCTTGTTGTTGGTGAGGCAGGAGAAAATATTGGAAGGAATTCTGAAAAAGAATTCAAACAGCAACACCCACTGAGAGATGCATTGATTAAATTCTCTCAACAAAATATGTGAATGATACAGCACAGGCATTTTGTAGTTTTAACACATACTGGAGTATAGCCAAATCCAAACTGAGCTGGGCGAGGACCAGTGCTCAGCCTATTGTTTCACAAAGGCAGGAGTGTGCTCTAAGAAATTGTTGGAAATGCTAGAATAAAAGGTCTTGGAACTGAAATGTGCATTTTGTATATTTTGTTTTGAATATGCATTGATTTATTTAAGAAGAAGAAAAGAATCTGTTATTGTGTGATAATGTTTGAAGGATGTCTGAGACTTAATAGAATGAAGGAACAGCTAGCGAGCTTTGAGAAGATTTGTAGCTCAGGTTGAGATTCTGGATGTAGGTTTGCTCACTGAGCTGGAAGATTTGTTTTCAAACGTTTTGTGACCGTACTAGGTAACATCTTCAGTGAGCCTCCGAATGAAGCCCAGTTTCTATTTATATGTTTGAATTTCCTTGGGTTGGTGATGTCATTTCCGGCAGTGACATTATTTCCTATGGTGATGTCATTTCCTGTTCTTTTTCTCAGGGGGTGGTAAATGGGATCCAAGTCAATGTGTTTGTTGACAGAGTACTGCTATCACATTGATCGCAGACAGTGTCCTCCCAGTGCGTACAGTCACACTGTCTGTGATATTACATTCAGCAATGTGGCATCAAACTGCCTGTGACAAAGGTTAGGAACAACAGAATGAGTGGTGTTCATATATTTAAAATGAATTCCCTTCCTCCGCCAGTGTGATAGCAGGAAATGCTCCAATTGTAACCTGCAGTGATGCGCAGCTGAGCCTGGGGTATCCTGCATTTTCACACACAGGTTCTCAGACATCTTTCAGGAATTGGAGCAGTTTGGTCAATTATCTCGTGACCCTGATCTTTACAGAGCACAGATTTTCCCTCACTAGACCGTGGCCAAGTCCTCAACCCCCAGCCCCTATCCACTCGCCAGTGAACCAGACTCCAACACCACCCACCATCCAGAGTCCTGCTCCTTAACTCTAAACACTGAGATTGCCTGCAATGGAGTTTAAACCCTTGGTTTCATAGTGCAGAGTTGAAACTTTATTGCTGGAACAGCACAGCAGGTCAGGCAGCATCCAGGGAACAGGAGATTCGACGTTTCGGGCACAGGCCCTTCCTCAGGAATGAGCAGAGAGTGTTCAGCAGGAGAAGATAAAAGGTAGGGAGGAGGGACTTGGAGGAGGGGCGTTGGAAATGTCATAGTGCAGACCCTATCCCTGTCACTCCAACAGGTGTTACTCTGTGTGTGATATCTGAGCTGTTCAGTCAGTCTTTGGGATTCTGAAATCCCTGCTGATCTGAAGTAGGTACATGATGCTGGCTGAAGTAATGAATTATTGATCGACCAATCCCATTGACAAGCTGTTCACACTGAGGGAATCCTCAGAGCCTCAGTGGATCTTAGGAGCAGGCTGAGAACCTGACTGTTTAGTGACTGTGCTGTTTGCATCAGGTTTATGAATAGTGAACAGGCTGTTTCGTTTGATCTTTGGGCTGAGGAGTGTGGAATATTGATCAGGGATTGTCCCCTCAGCAATGCAGCAGGAGCACACTCAACGTTTCCCAGCTGTTGCCTGGGCAACATGACCACAATAAATGTTGTAGATTTAAATGGTTTAATTAGAAAGGTAACCATTAAAGATAACCAATATTACACATGGAAATAAAAACGGCAACATGAGCAATAATAAACACGATAACAATCAAACTGAATATAGTGAACCATTTTACAGCAAATTATTACAGCTCCAGCATCACGAAGGTTATCAAACTGGCTGAACCACTTTCAAACATTCACTGTTTCATTAAATTAGATCCATGTCTCCTGCTACTGAGCTGTTCACCACCTAACAGCATTACACCAGCTAACAACATCTCAATACCTTACACCATTACTACATCATAAAACCATAAGGCAGAGGGGCACAGTTGGGTTATTCAGCCCATCATGTCTGCTCTGCTATTCAGTCATGACTAATATATTTGTGAACCCCATTCTCCTGCCTTCTCCATATAACCCCTGACCCCTTTATTAATCAAGACCCTATCTATCTCTGTCTTAAATGCACTCAGTGACTTGTCCTCCATAGCCCTCTGTGGCAATGAGTCCCACAGATTCCCCACCCTCTGGCTGAAGAAATCCCTCCTCGTCTCAGTTCGAAAGAGTCATCTCTTCTCCCTGAGGTCGTGCCCTCGGGTCCTCGTCTCTCCTACTCACAGAAACATCTTCTCCATGTCCACTCTATCAAGACCTCTCAATATTCTGAGAGTTTCAGTCAGATCCTCCTCATCCATCTAAACTTTATCAAATACAGACCCAGATTCCTCAACTGCTCCTCACATAACAAACCCTTCATCCCGGGGTCATTCTTGTAAATCTCCATGGACACCCTCCAAGGTCAGCACGTCTTTCCTTCAATATGAGGCCCAAAACAGCCGACAATATTCTGAATACAGTCTGACCAGAACCTCATCCAGCCTCAACAGGACATTCCTGCTCTTGTATTCCAGCCCTCTCAAAATGAATGCTAATTTTGCTAAAATAACCTGCAATTGAACCTGCATGTTATCCAACACCAATGCAACATCTAACACCGTTATAATGTCTACCACCTTCAATATTGAACACCATTACGCAATTATAATTTTGAACAGTATGATATTGTCTAATCTGTTTATATTGTCGAAAATAAAATCACAAAGTTGGAGAGGTTCAGCAGGTCACTGGCTGGGCCAGCATGAGTGTCCCATCCCAAACTGCCCTCTAGATGGCGGTGGTAAACTATCTCTTGACAATGCACTGGCAGTAGGCCCTGCACTAATTTGTCCATGTGTGCGTATATGGTGCATCACTGGTCACTGGGGCCTCACCTCCTCACTCATTGCTAGCTTCAATTGTCCTCCACATTCCACCCAGGGCTTGTTGTATGAGGAGCAGTTGAGGACTCTGGGTCTATATATAAGAAGCACGCAGGTAACTCGAGAAATGATTGGTTTACTAAAGGATAATGAAGGCAGGCTGTGTGTCGAACCTGAGAGAATGGGTGAGATTCTGAATGATTACTTTGCATCAGTGTTCATTGAGGAGAGGGACATGAAGAATGTTGAGATTAGAGATAGAAGTTTGATTAGTCTGGATCACGTTGACATAGTAGGGAAGATGTGTTGGGTAGGTTCGAAGTTATTAAGGTGGACAAATCCCCAGGACTGGATGGGATCTATCCCAGGTTGCTGAGGGAGGCAAGAGAGGAAATAGCTGGGGCCCTGACAGATATCTTTGTGGCATCATTAAACACAGGTGAGGTGCCGAGGACTGGAGGGTTGCTAATGTTGTCCCCCTGTACAAGAAGGGTAGCAGAAATATTCCGGGTAACTACAGACCAGTGAGTCTGATGTCAATGGTGCGAAAGTTGCTGGAGAAGGTACTGAGGGATAGGATCTATTTATATTTAGAAAAGAATGGGCTTATCAGTGATAGGCAACATGGTTTTGTGCGGGGGAGATCGTGCCTTACCAACTTAATAGAGTTCTTTGAGGAAGTGACCAAGTTGATAGATGAAGGAAGGGCTGTTGATGTCATATGCATGGACTTTAGTAAGGCGTTTGATAAGGTTCCCCATGGTAAACTAATGGAGAAAGTGAAGTCACATGGAGCTCAGGGTGTTCTAGCTCAGTGGATAAAGAACTGGCTGAGCAACAGGAGACAGAGAGTAGTGGTGGAAGGGAGTTTCTCAAAATGGAGACTTGTGACCAGTGGTGTTCCACAGGGATCCGTGCTGGGACTACTGTTTTTGTGATATACATAAATGATGTGGAGGAAGGTGTAGGTTGCCTCATTAGCAAGTTTGCAGATGACACTAAGATTGGTGGAGTAGCAGATCATGAAGGGGACTGTCAGAGAATGCAGCAGATTGGAGAGTTGGGCTGAGAAATGGCAGATGGAGTTCGATCTGGGCAAATGCAAGGGTGATGCATTTTGGAAAATCCAATTCAAGAGCGAACTATACAGTAAGTGGAAAAGTCCTGGGGAAAATTAATGTAGAGAGATCGAGGTGTTCAGGTCCATTGTATCCTGAAGGTGGCAACGCAGGTCAATAGAGTGGTCAAGAAGGCATACGGTATGCTTTCCTTCATCAGACGGGGTATTGAGTACAAGAGTTGGCAGGTCATGTTACAGTTGTATAACACTTTGGTTCGGCCACATTTGGAATACTGTGAACAGTTCTGGTCGCCACATTACCAAAAGGATGTGGATGCTTTGGAGAGGGTGCAGAGGAGGTTCACCAGGATGTTGCCTGGTATGGAGGGTGCTAGCTATGGGGAGAGGTTGAGTAGATCAAGATTATTTTTATTAGAAAGATAGAGGTTGAGGGGGAACCTGATTGAGGTCTACAAAATCATGAGAGGTGTAGGCAGGGTGGATAGCAAGAAGCTTTTTCCCAGAGTGGGGGACTCAATTACTAGGGGTCATGAGTTCAAGGTGAGAGGGGAAAGGTTTAGGGGAGATATGCGTGGGAAGTTCTTGAAGGTGTGGGAGCCTGGAATGCATTGCCAGTGGATGTGGTAGAGGCTGGCATAGTTAAGATGTATATAGGCAGAGATATGAATGGGAAGGGCGCAGAGGGATACAGACCCTTAGAAAATATGAGGCAGGTTTAGACATGGGATCTGAATCGGCACAGGTTTGGAGGGCCGAAGGGCCTGTTCTTGTGCTGGAAGTTTCTTTGTTCTTTGTTCCAGGCCCAACCATCTTCAGCTGCTTCAGCAATGGCCTTTCCTCCATCATAAGATACAAAGTGGGGATGTTCACCGATGATTGCACAGTGTTCAGCACTGTTCACAACTCCTCAGATACGGAAGCAATCCATGTCCAAATACAACAAGATCTGGACAATATCCAGGCCTGGGATGACAAGAGGTAATTCATGCCACACAAATGCCAGGCTGTGACCATCACCAACAAGAGACAATCTAACCATAGCGTTACTATCACTGAATCCCCTACTGTCACCATCCTGGGCGTTACCATGGACCAGAAAATCATTTGGCCTCACTGCATAAACACAGGTCCGAGGCTAAGGATATGGTGGCGAGTCAGGTTGGAAGCTAAAAAGAAGGACCTCAAGGGCAGTAATCTCTGGGTTTCTGCCTGAGCCATGGGCTAGTGAGGGCAAGACTAGGAGGAAATGGTAGACAAGTGCATGGCTGAAGAGTTGGTACAGGGGGTGGGGTTTCAGATTTGTGGATCATTGGGTTCTCTGCTGAGGAAGGTAGGACCTGTACAAAAGGGATGGGTTAAACTCAAGGGGGACCAATGTCCTTGTGAACAGGTTTGCTGGAGCTGTTGGGGAAGCTTTAAGCTGGGTGGGCTGGGGGTGGGTGGGATGGGAACCAGAGCTTCAGGTCAGAAGATGCAGCAGTTGGTGTAAAGGGAGATGCAGTGAGCAGAAAGACTGTGAGGAAGGGGAGGCTAAAATGGTGAGAGGATGGGAGTCCAAGCAGAAAGGCAGGAGGAAGCAACACAGAGACTAGAGCAAGTGTTAGAAAAGAAGGAAGTAACATTGGGCAACACAATCATTAGCAAAAAAACAGGGAGATTACTCGATTCTAAATGGACAATGAGTGTAAGGTCACTTTATCTGACTGCCTGGAATATTCGTAACAAAGTCAATGAACTTGTTGTCAAAGGGATATGATCTAGTTGCCATGAGAGAAATATGGGTGTAGGGTGGTGATGACTGGGAATTAACTACCCAAGGGTATCAGCTAATTAGGAAGGATAGGCAGGAGAGAGTGAGGTCTGCAGATGCTGGAGATCAGAGCTGGAAATGTGTTGCTGGAAAAGCGCAGCAGGTCAGGCAGCATCCAGGGAACAGGAGAATCAACGTTTCGGGCATAAGCCCTTCTTCAGGAATGAGGAAAGTGTGCCCAGCAGGCTAAGATAAAAGGTAGGGAGGAGGGACTTGGGGGAGGGGCGTCGGAAATGTGATAGGTGGAAAGAGGTCAAGGTGAGGGTGATAGGTCAGACTGGGGTGGGGGCGGAGAGGTCAGTAAGAAGATTGCAGGTTAGGAAGGCGGTGCTGAATTTGATGGATTTGACTGAGACAAGGTGGGGGGAGGGGAAATGAGGAAACTGGTGAAATCCGAGTTCATTCCTTGTGGTTGGAGGGTCCCTAGGCGGAAGATGAGGCGTTCTTCCTCCAACCGTCGTGTTGTTGTGGTCTGGCGATGGAGGAGTCCAAAGACCTACATATCCTTGGTGGAGTGGGAGGGGGAGTTGAAGTGTTGAGCCACAGGGTGGTTGGGTTGGTTGGTCCGGGTGTCCCAGAGGTGTTCTCTGAAACGCTCCGCAAGTAGCCGGCCTGTCAGGAGGTAAGGGAGGTGGGGTCACGTTCTCAATTAAGGATGAAATTAGCGTGATAGGGTGCGACAATATTGGATCTAAGGAGCGAAATGCCAAATTCATTTGGGTGGAGATCAGGAATAGTAAGAGGAAGCAGTCATTGGTGGGAGTAGTCCACTCAGTAGTAATGCTGGGAGAAAGTGAGGATTGCAGATGCTGGAGATCAGAGTCGCGAGTGTGGTGCTGGGAAAGGCAGCATGTGAGGAGCAGGAGCATAAGCACTTCATTGGGAATAATAACGCTACAGTGGTGCAGGTGGTCAGTCAAAAACTAATAACCGCATGTAATAATGGAACAGCAGTAGCTGTGGGGTACTTTACCATGAACATTGAGAGGCAAGATCACATCAGTAGAGGCAGTCTTGAAGAGTTCATTGAACTCATCAGTGATAATTTTCTTCAACAGCATGTCACTGAACCTACAAGGGAGCGTGCAATCTTAGATCTGGCCCCGTGTAATGAGACCGGTAAAATTAATGATCTCGTAGTTAAGGATCCTTTCAGAAAGAGTGACCTCAGTGTGATCGAATTTCGGATACAAATGGAGAGTGGAATACTATCATCTAAACCAGGGTGTTATGTTTAAACAAGGGAGATGATAATGGGATGAGGGAGGAGTTGGCTAAATTAGACTGGGAACACAAGTTATATGGTGGAACGGTTGAGGAACAGTGGAGGACTTTCAAAGAGATTTTTCACAGGGCTCAAAGAAACTGTATTCCAGTCAAAAACAAGGGTAGCAAGGGTAGGAAGGGTAGGAAGGGTAGGAAGGGTAGCAAGGGTAGGAAGAGTCAGCCTTGGATAACCAAGGAAATAAAGGAAGGCATCAGGCTGACAAAGTAGCCGAGAGTTGTGGGAAACAGGAAGATTGGGAAAAGTTTAAAAAGCAACAAAGAACCACAAAGCAAACAATAAAGAAAGGAAAGATAGATTATGAATGTAAACTAGTGCAGAATATAAAAACAGGGCTGAAAATGTGTTGCTGGAAAAGCGCTGGAACCTGATTCCTGAAGAAGGGCTTATGCCCGAAACGTCGATTCTCCTGTTCCCTGGATGCTGCCTGACCTGCTGCGCTTTTCCAGCAACACATTTTCAGCTCTGATCTCCAGCATCTGCAGACCTCACTTTCTCCTCAGAATATAAAAACAGGCAGGAAAGGGTTTTATAAATTTATAAAATGGAAAAGGGTGGCTAAAGCAGATGTAGGTGTCCTGCAGGATGAGAAAGGGGAATTAATTTTGGGAAATGCTGAACTGGCCGAGACCTTGAGTAACTGTTTTGTGTCAGTCTTCACAGTGGAAGGTGTGTCTAACACGCCAAAGAATGGTGTTAGGGATGCAATGGGAGATGAAGACCTCAGTTCAATTGTTCTCACTAAAGGGACAGTGCTGAACAAACTTGAGGGTCTAGAGGTAGATAAGTCCCCTGGTCCCGATGGAATGCATCCCACGTTGCTGAAAGAAATGGCAGAAGTTACAGTAGATGCGTTAGTGGTAATTTACCAAAATTCACTGGAGTCCAGCAGGTCCCAGCGGACTAGAGGACAGCAAATGTTACATTGATGTTTAAAAAAGGATGTAGGCAAAAGGTAGCGAACTATAGGCCAGTTCGCTTAATGTCTGTCATCGGGAAAATGCTGGAGGCTATTGTTAAAGAAGAAATAATGACCATCTGGATGGAAATGGTTCCATCAGGCAGACACAGCATGGATTCAGGAAGGGAGGGTCGTGTTTGACAAACTTCCTGGAGTT
The DNA here is from genome assembly GCF_037043375.1 of Chiloscyllium plagiosum. Classification (NCBI taxonomy): domain Eukaryota; kingdom Metazoa; phylum Chordata; class Chondrichthyes; order Orectolobiformes; family Hemiscylliidae; genus Chiloscyllium; species Chiloscyllium plagiosum. The sequence goes on from NW_028270149.1 coordinate 1,816,103, forward strand.
CTTTGAGGATGTGACAAGCGCGGTGGGTGGAGGGGAACAGGTGGATGTTGGATACTGGGAGTTCCAGAAGGCATTCAATAAGGTTTCGCATAAAAGACTCATCCATAAGATAAGAAAGCGTGGAGTTGTGGGGAAGGTATGAGCATGGACAGAGGCTGGTTAACCAATAGAAAGCAGAGAGTTGGGGTAAATAGGTGTTTCTCTGGTTGGAGATCAGTGGTGAGTGGGGTGCTGCAGGGTTCGATGGTGGGCCAACAACTGTTCCTGACATTTATATAAATGATTTGGAAGAGGAGACCGAGTGTAAATATATCCAAGTTTGCTGATGACACTAAACTGAGGGGAAAGGTAAACTGTGTGGAGGATGTGGAGGGTCTGCAGAGAGATTCAGATAGGTTAGTGACTGGGCAAGGATCTGGCAGATGGAAGACAATGTTGGTAAATGTGAGGTTATCCTCTTGGGAAGTAAAAATACTAGGTCAGGATATAATATAAATGGTGAAAGATTGCAGCATGCTGTTGTGCAGAGGGACTTAGGAATGCTCGTACATGAATCGCTAAAAGTTGATTTGCAGACGTAAGAGGTAATCAGGAAGACAAACAGAATATTGACTTTCATTGCGAGCGGGATTGCATTTAGGAGCAGGGAGGTTCTGCTGTAATTGTAGAAGGTATTGGTGAGGCCACACCTGGAGTATTGGGCACAGTTCTGGTCTCCTGACTTGAGGAAGGATATACTGGCTTTGGATGCGGTGCAGAGGAGGTTCACCAGGTTGATTTTGGAGATACGGGGATTACCCTGTGAGGAGAGATTGAGCTGCCTGGGATTGTACTCACTAGAATTTCAAAGAATGAGTCGGGATCTTATAGAAATGTATAAAATTATGAAAGGGATAGATAAGATAGAGGCAGGCAGGTTGTTACTGCTGGTGGGTGTGACTGGGACTAGGGGACATCGCCTTAATTTAGAGGTTATGGGGATTATGCAGGTAAGAGGAGCTGAGATGATGGATAGATCAGACATGATCTTAATGAATGGGGTAGCAGGTTCGATGGGCTAAATGGCCTACTCCTGCTTCTATTACTATGAAACAATGAGTAACTCACTTCCTGTCTTCCCAAAGCCTGTCCATCATCTTCAAGGCATGAGTCAGGAATGTGATGGAATACTTCCTGGATGGGTGCAGCTCCAACAACATCCATAAATATCCCCTCCCTCCACCACCGATGCTCAGCAGTGTGTACCATCTACCCAAGATGCACTGCAGCAATTCACCAAAGACCCTCAGGCAGCACCTTCCAAACCCACGACCACTTCCATCCAGAAGGACAAGGGCATCAGGTACATGGGAACACCACCCCCTGCAAGTTCCCCTCTGAGCCACTCACCATCCTGATTTGAAAAATCACCATCCCTTCACTGTCACTGGGTCAAAACCCTAGAATTACCTCCCTAAGGGCATTGTGGGTCAACCCACAGCACGTGGACTGCAGTGGTTCAGGAAGGCAGCTCAACTGCTGCTATGGACCAGACCAAACCCCCTCAAAGTATAATATGAAGATAGTCTAGATCCTAACGGTTTCTTATTGTAAAGGTAAGTACAAGGCATTGCCTTGCAGATGCAATTTGATTGGTCAGACTATTGACTTTAAGCAAACATACTTTATTTTTACACTATAGTTAAAAAACAGACAAAATAAAAATTAAAGAAGAGAACTAGCTTATCCGTAAGTCTTTTGAAATGCTTAACAAAGTAATAGATGTATTAGCTATTACTAATGAACTGTTTCAATATAGTAACATTCCATAAACACACCCTTGGCAAAGGCAAATTCAGTGAAATAGATTGTCTCACATGCAACTCCAGCAGCAGAAAGGGAACCCCAGCTTTTAGCTGTAACAGAGAGATGAATAAGAGCTTCCGCATCCAGCTTCAAGACCTCAGCAACTGCAGAAAGCTAAATCTGGGAGCATGACCCCACTCAGCCAGGCTGCTTTTATTGTTCCAACTTAAAAAAGACTCCAAGGTCTCACAAGCTGTTTATGTTAGTGCCTTTGAGCAGATCACTTCATACTTCTATCTCAACCTTGCTTCGCAACAAAACCAGGACAGAGTACACCTCCTAAAGCCACAGGATTGTCACAGCATCACCTTCTGAAGGGGTGACGAGAGATGGGCACTAAATGCTGGACACAGTCAGCAATGCCCAGAGCCAAGAAGGAATGATAAAAGCCCACGTGGTGTGGAAGGCTGGTGTCCTCAGTCTGTACAATGTGTAACCAATTACATTGGTATCTTGCTCTTGTCGGGCAAAGTGTAAAGGTTGTAATTATCACTCACTCTGTATAGAGTGAACTTATTCTAATCTTAAATTCCACCTCCAGACTGGGTTTAAACTCTCTGTGAGTAAGAGAAATTACTGGAATGTTTTGACATGGTAAATTAAATCTGGGACGCTGATTTGGGATGGGAATGGGAGCAGGCACTCAAACGTAATCTCCCACCAATGAGACGGTGTGACAGCAGGAGCCATGACGTGGGTCAAACTGATCTTTGTGACCTTTGCCAGTGTTGACCCTCAGAATGTAATTCTTTACCTCACCCTTCATTGTCCACCATCCACCCAGCAACCGGAGCTCTTCTGGGGGGGGACTGTGAGGATTCCAGATGCTGGAGAAATCAGAGTCGAGAGTGTGGGGCTGGAAAAGCACAGCAGGTCAGGCAGCATTCGAGGATCAGGAGAGTCAATGTTTTGAGCATAAGCCCTTCATCAAGATTGTCCTGCTCTTTGGATGCTGCCTGACCTGCTGTGCTTTTCCAGCCCCACACTCTCGACTCTGTTCCACGAGGGAGGCCATTCAGTCCATCATGTCTGCACCAGCTTGGTGAATATTTCAGCATTTTCACCATCAGTAGAATGATTACATTTGTGGTTTTAACTGAATTATAGATGGAAAAACCACCCTGCTTTCTTTTCCACCTGTCATTCAAATTTTGCATGTCCCAAAATTATCGACAGACGGCTAATCATTTTTGAAGTCTCAATGTTTGCTGTAAATGGAAACGATGTGTACAGCAAGCTCCCACCAGCAGCAATGTGTTCATGAGCAGATCATCTCTAACGGGTTAGAATATGAATTCCCTGTACGACAGTGTCAGTTGTGCTGATGTGAAACCTCCACAATGAGATTTGAAGCTAGAATGTTTAGACTTGGAGATAAGGCTGATTCGTAAAGGAATTTCTGTCATTATAGGAGGCCATTTGGCTCATTGTATCCATGCTAGCTCTCTAATCCAGTCAATGCCATCCCCCTGCTCTGCTCCCATAGTGCTGCAGGTTTTTATCCCTCAAGCTCCCATCTAATGTCCTTTTGAAATCATCAGGTGTCATGTTCCCACCAGGCTCAAGCAGACAGTCCAGGCCCGTGTTACTCACTGTGTAAGGATATTCTCTCTCACACTGTATCTCCTGCATGAATCCTTCAATCTGAATCCCCATCATCTTTCCACCATCAGCTGACAGCAAGAGACATTTCTTGTCTCCTTTCTTCAAATCTGTTAGAATCTCGCTCACATTAAACAGATCTTCCCTCCACAATGTTCCCTCTAACCGTGTGGATTGTACAGCCTCTCAGACAGTATGCACCCACTCACTGGCTTTGCTCAGTCTGTCTTATTTCCCATCTTTAACAAGGAACAAAACAGATTATCTGGAAGCATAGAGAATTGTATGGATACTACAGCTCGTTCACTGCACTCAATTGACAAAAAAGAATCTTATATTTAAGTTGTAAAAAAAGATCTACACCAATAAGATATATTGCTTTCTTTGCAGATTTGCTGTGTGTTTACTGTATTTTGTTCACATTTTAATACTTCTGACAGTAAGCTCTCTACACATTATCCTCTGACCTCTTACCAATGACGATGATCTGTCACACAGAACAATCTTGACCTCCTGTTCATCACCTAGACAGCCTTAGTTGCTACGGTTCTGTTTGCCAATTGTGTTTTACAGAGTAGCTCAATTCACAAACCTGCCAATTCCCATTTCCAATAAATGGAATCCAATTACAGAGGAACCTAGATTATCCAAAGAAGATCTCAAGGTCCCGACAGAAACATTACATCAAAGATGTGTATCCAACACTGATCGCATCTTTTGATTAAAAGGTGCTGCCGAGAACGGTCCTCAACTGATGGGAATGCAGGCAGAGTCTCTAAATAACTGACCTCCCACTCCTGCTCTCTCTCTCCCCACACACTTTCCCTGGAGTTCTACATAAGGGAGTATCCTAAACCCTTTTCCCACAGATAATCTCTCTAACACTGTCCTGTACAGGGCAGAATGGAACCTGTCAAAAAGTTGCAGTAAAATATGTGCGCGCGCGTGCTATTTGGAGACTCACCCTCCCCTTCCCCCCCCCCCCCCCCAAACAGGCAGTAGCAGCAGCAGACTTGTTGTTGGTGTCCAGTCCAGCTGCCCCGGAGAGGGGACAGGGGCAGAAGGAGGTGATGTTGGGGTGGAAGGGGGGGGCAGGAGGGTGCAGTATTGGACAGGGTTTGGGGGGGGGTGAGCGAGGGCTCGTGTGCAGTGTGCTGCTGCTAGTCTCCTGAATGGGGAGCAGACTTAATAGAAAACTCCGAGCCCCAGAGGAAAGGCATTGAATTGATTAACCGAAAAATCAATTATCCAAACGAAATAGTGCCCACCCATCTCGTTTGAATAATCAAGATTCCTCTATATTTAGAAATGGACAATTTTTGATTACTTACAACATTAATGGTACACAGTCCTTGGATTATTTTCTACCAATTGAATTTGTGAGGGCAGTTGTGTAACTTTGAGGGTGGCATAGTGGCTCAGTGGTTAGTGCTGCTGCATCACAACCAGGGACCTGGGTTCAATTCCAGCTTTGGATGGCTGTGTGGAGTTTGCACATTCTCCCCATGGCTGATTGGGCCTCCACTGGATGCTCCAGTTTCCTCCCACAGTACAAAGACCATAGAATCCCTCCAGTGTGAAAGTAGGCCATTCAGACCATCAAGTCCCTACCAACCCTCTGAAAAACATCCCACCTCGACCTGCCATCTACTCTCTCCCTGGAACTCTGCATTTCCCACGGATAACCCTTTTAGCCTGCACATCCCTGGATACTATGGGCAATTTAGACTACGGCCAATCCAGCTAGCTGGACATCTTTGGTTCACGCCCGAAGGAAACACATGCTGTCATAGGGAGGATGTACAAACTCCATACAGACAGTCGTCTGAGACTAGAATCAAACCCAGGTCCCTCGTGCTGTTAGGCAGCAGTGCTAACCACTGAACTACCAGGCTGCCCAGATGTGCCGGTGATGTGGATTGGCCATGGTAAATGCAGTCAAGAGTGTGGTGCTGAAAAAGCACAGGTCAGGCAGCGTCCGAAGAACAGGAAAATCCATGTTTCGGGCATAAGCCTGATGTTGCCTGACCTTCTGTGCTTTTCCAGCACCACACTCCTGACTCTAATCTCCAGCATCTGCACTGCACACTTTCGCCATAGTAAATGCAGGGTTACAGAGATAGGGTCAAGGGCTTAGGCAACATGGAATGTTCTTTGGAGGCTGGGTGCAGACTCAGTCATACAGCACAGAAACAGACCCTGCATTCCACCAGTCCCTGCCAATCATAATCTCAAACTGAACTAGTCCCACCTGCCTGCACTTGGCCCACATCCCTCCAAACATTTTTTATCCATGCTCTTGTTGAAATGCCTTTAAAACATTCTAACTGTAGCCACATTCACCACTTCCTCTAAGAGTTCATTCCACACATGAACCACACTCTCTGCAAAAAAGCTCCCTCATGTCTTTTCTAAATCTTTCTCCTCTCTCAGTAAAAATATGACCCCCCACCCTTGGGAAAAGACCTTAAAACCTCTTTAAGGTCACCCCTTAACCTCCTATGGTCCAGTGAAAAAAGTCCAAGCCTATCCAGCCTCTCCTTATAAAATCTCTTCTGAACCCCCTCAACGGTTCAAATGGCCGTTTTCCACACTGTAGGGATTCTATGGCAACTTTAGTTTAAATATATTTCCTGTGAATGTAGAATTATACTGGTGCTGAATCAAACTCTTTAAATTATTGAGAAAATATTGACCAAGTCAAATTGCAAAAAAGAGCTTGTGTAAAGTTGAACGACTTGTCTTGGTGACTAATACTCACCAGTGTGGGGGAGTTTTGATCTGGCCAGAAAGATTCAGGAATTGGCCAGTGTCCAACAGGTACTCCGGTCTTGGGGTTGGGTCGCACATAAATCAGCTTGTGACAGCTATGCCAAGCTTGAGGGGGAAATAAAGAGGTTGCTCGAGGTGGGTCAACAACACCATCTGTAAAAAAAACAGAGCCAAAGGTAGAAGCTTCCTGCTTTATCAGAATCAATGAGAAAATCTTCCACATTGCAAGTTTGAGCGTTAGATGGCTACATTGAGGCAGAAGTTGACAGCACAAAAGGAAGTCATTCAGCCCACTGAATTAACGGCAGCCACCCGCTGAACAATCCAGTCAGTCCCAACACTGGCTCAATCCTCACAGCTCTGCAGCTTTCCCTGTCTCAAGTGCCTGGCCAATTTTCTTTTGAAATTATTGGTGAATGTTTCTGCTTCCAGCCCCTCCGCGGACAGCTCTCTGTGTAGAGCATCACATTTTTCTGCATCTCTTGCCCAAAATCTTCTCTTCGACGACAGATGGTCAGCTGATGGGAACAATTTTGGTTTCTCATCTACCTTACCTAAATGTCTTATAATCTTGCTCACACCAATCAAATTTTGTCCCAACCTCCTTTGCTCCAATACAGTAAACACAGTCTTTCCAACTTAACTGCATAACTAAAATTCTCCATCTCTAGAACCATTCCGATTAAACTCCTCCAGACCTTCACAATATTCTTTACATCCTTCACAAAGTGTGCTGACCAGAACAGGATCCAATACTTTCGCGGTAGCCAAGTCAAAGTTTGATAAATGCTGATCCCAAACTCCCCACCCTTTGTTCTCAATGCCTCTGTTAATGAAGGTGGCACAGTAGGTGGCACGGTGGCTCAGTGGTTAGCACTGCTGCCTCACAGCACTAGGGACCCAGATTCGATTCCAGCCTCGGGTGACTGTCTGTGAGGAGTTTGTTGGACTGAAGGGCCTGTTTCCACACTGTAGGGAATCTAATCTAATCACCAAATCCAATAAGCTTTATTGGCCACTCTCTGTCAGGCAAACCACCTTAAAAGATTGTGCATCTGCTCCCCTGGACCTTCGGTCCCTGCACAATCTCTAAAATCGAGTAATTAGATATCTCTTAAGCTTCTCCCTATTCCTTCTGTCAAAATCTATCAGCTCACATTTCTCTGTGTCAAACATCACCTGCCACTTGTCTGTGAGCCTATGTTTTATTGTAAGCAATTCATACCATACTCAACGTCTGCTTCTGCTCCTCCACATTTAATATGATTAGATTCCGTACCGTGTGGAAACAGGCCCTTCGGCCCAACAAGTCCACACCGACCCTGTGAAGCGCAACCCACACAGACCCATTCCCCCACCCTGTATTTACCCCTGAGTAATGCACCTATCGGGTTCCTGAAGAAGGGCTTATGCCCGAAACGTCGATTCTCCTGTTCCCTGGATGCTGCCTTACCTGCTGCGCTTTTCCAGCAGCACATTTCCAGCTAATGCACCTATCACTACGGGCAATTTAGCATGGCCAATTCACCTGACCTGCACATCTTTGGACTGTGGGAGGAAACCCACGCAGACACGGGGAGAACGTGCAAACTCCACACAGACAGTCACCTGAGGCGGGAATTGAACCCGGGTCTCTGGCGCTGTGAGGCAGCAGTACTAACCACTGTGCCACCGTGCTGCCCATAATATCTTTGGCAAATGTTGCAACTTTTACCCAGCATCCAAATAGCAAAGTTCTTTATTGTTGACAGTGTGGTGCTGGAAAAACACAGCAGGCCAGGCAGCATCTGAGGAGCAGGAGAATCGATGTTTCGAGCAAACGCCCTTCATCAAGAATGAGGCTGGGAGCCTCGTGGGTGGAGAGATAAATGGGAGGGGGTGGGGCTGGGGAGAAGGCAGCTGAGAGTGCAACAGGTGGATGGAGGGGGATGGAGGTGATAGGTCGGAGAGGAGGGTGGATTGGATTGGTGGAAAAGAAGATAGGCAGGTAGGACAGGTCATGGGGACAGTGCGGAGCTGGAAGTTTGGAACTAGGGTGAGGTGGGCGATGGGGAAATGAGGAAACTGTTGAAGTCCACATTGATGCCCTGGGGTTGAAGTGTTCCGAGGTGGAAGATGAGGCGTTCTTCCTCCAGGCGTCTGGTGGTGAGGGAGCGGCGGTGAAGGAGGCCCAGGACATCCATGTCCTCGGCAGAGTGGGAGGGGGAGTTGAAATGTTGGGCCACGGGGCGGTGTGGTTAATTGGTGCGGGTGTCCCGGAGACGTTCCCTAAAGCGCTTTTTGAGGAGGCGCCCAGTCTCCCCAATGTAGAGGAGACCACATCGGGAGCAACGGATACAATAAATGATATTAGTGGATGTGCAACTAAAACTTTGATGGATATGGAAGGCTCCTTTAGGGCCTTGGATGGAGGTGAGGGAGGAGGTGTGGGCACAGGTTTTACAGTTCCTGCGGTGGCAGGGGAAGGTGCCAGGATGGGAGGGTGGGTTGTAGGGGGGCATGGATCTGACCAGGTAGTCACGGAGGGAACAGTCTTTGCGGAAGGCGGAAAGGGGTGGGGAGGGAAATATATCCCTGGTGGTGGGGTCCTTTTGGAGGTGGCGGAAATGTCGGCGGATGATTTGGTTTATGCGAAGGTTGGTAGGGTGGAAGGTGAGCACCAGGTGCGTTCTGTCCTTGTTACGGTTGCAGGGGTGGGGTCTGAGGGCGGAGGTGCGGGATGTAGACGAGATTTGTTGGAGGGCATCTTTAACCACGTGGGAAGGGAAATTGCGGTCTCTAAAGAAGGAGGCCATCTGGTGTGTTCTGTGGTGGAACTGGTCCTCCTGGGAGCAGATACGGCGGAGGCGGAGGAATTGGGAATACAGGATGGCATTTTTGCAAGAGGTAGGGTGGGAAGAGGTGTAATCCAGGTAGCTGTGGGAGTCGGTGGGTTTGTAAAAAATGTCAGTGTCAAGTCAGTCGTCATTAATGGAGATGGAGAGGTCCAGGAAGGGGAGGGAGGTGTCAGAGATGGTCCAGGTAAATTTAAGGTCAGGGTGGAATGTGTTGGTGAAGTTGATGAATTCCTCAACCTCCTCGCGGGAGCACGAGGTGGTGCCAATGCAGTCATCAATATAGCAGAGGAAGAGGTGGGGAGTGGTGCCGATGTAATTACGGAAGATCAATTGCTCTACGTAGCCAACAAAGAGACAGGCATAGCTAGGGCCCATACGGGTGCCCATGGCTACCCCTTTGGTCTGGAGGAAGTGGGAGGATTCAAAGGAGAAATTGTTAAGGGTGAGGACCAGTTCGGCCAAACGAATGAGAGTGTCGGTGGAGGGGTACTGTTGGGGACGTCTGGAGCGGAAAAAACAGAGGGCTAGGAGGCCCTGGTCATGGCGGATGGAGGTGTAGAGGGATTAGAGATGCATGGTGAAGATGAGGCGTTGGGGGCCGGCGAAACAGAAGTCTTGGAGGAGGTGGAGGGCGTGGGTGGTGTCTCGAACGTATGTGGGGAGTTCCTGGACTAGGGGGGATAGGACAGAGTCGAGGTAGGTAGAGATGAGTTCAGTGGGGCAGGAGCAGGCTGAGACAATGGGTCGGCCAGGGTGGTCAGGCTTGTGGATCTTGGGAAGGAGGTAGAACCGGGCAGTGCGGGGTTCCCGGACTATGAGGTTGGAAGCTGTGGGTGGGAGATCTCCTGAGGTGATGAGGTTCTGTATGGTCTGGGAGATGATGGTTTGGTGATGGGATGTTCTTTATGTCTATTTCTGTCTGGTGGTACAGAACTTGAGTATTGCTGAATAAAGGCACATTTTATTGAAACTTTTTGTCTTTCACTCATCAGGCCAATTCACAAGAATACCAATTTATCATGGGAGAACGTGAGGGCTGCAGATGCTGGAGATCGGAGTTGAGAGTGTGTTGCTGGAAAAGCGCAGCAGGTCAGGCAGCATCCGAGGAGCAGGAGAATCGATGTTTCAGGCAAAAGCCCTTCATCAGGAATGAAGCTTGTGGGCCGGGGGGCTCAGAGATAAATGGGAGGGGGGTGGGGTTGGAGGGAAAGTAGTCAAGAGTGCAATAGGTGGATTGAGGTGGGGGTAAAGGTGATAGGTCAGAGAGGAGGGTGGAGTGGACAGGTGGGAAGGGAGATTGGCAGGTAGGACAGGTCATGGGGACAGTGCTGAGCTGGCAGGATGGAACTGGGGTGAGGTGGGGGAAGGGGAAATGAGGAAACGGGTGAAGTCCACATTGATGCCCTGGGGTTGAAGTGTTCCGAGGCGGAAGATGAGGCGTTCTTCCTCCAGGGTCTGGTGGTGAGGGAGCGGCGGTGAAGGAGGCCCAGGACCTCCATGTCCTCGGCAGAGTGGGATGGGGAGTTGAAATGTTGAGCCACGGGGCGGTTTGGTTGATTGGTGCGGGTGTCTCGGAGATGTTCCCTAAAGCGCTCTGCTAGGAGGCGTCCAGTCTCCCCAATGTAGAGGAGACCGCATCGGGAGCAACGGATACAATAAATGATATTAGTGGATATGCAGGTAAAACTTTGATGGATGTGGAAGGCTCCTTTAGGGCCTTGGATAGAGGTGAGGGAGGAGGTGTGGGTGCACTTAAATTGGTGTCAGCAAAATTATTTGCATATTCAAGATTATTTAGCAAATGTTGCCCAATTGCTTGATCACATGAACACCGTATGGTGGTTTTTCAAGCATAAGCTGGTTGGATACAAGATAGTGACACAATAGATGACAGTCAATCACTTATTGATTTCTTAAGGCAGCTCCTGAACAATCAGACTCAACATGCTGAGTATAAATGGAAGTTAACTGTCAATCATCATTAACTGTTGCTTTCTCCATGACCATCCTGCTACCAATCAGAGTCCACTTGCCAACCAATGAGTTCTCAGATCTCACATGGTAAAGCTGCTGTCCTCCTTTGGGTTAGTATTCTTGTGAACTGTCCTGATATGAACTGAATGAAAACCATCAACAAAATGTGGCTTTTTCAGCAAAACTCCTTACTTACACAAACCCAGTAATGTTTCTAGCACTGACCCTTGGGAAACGTCTCTGTGCACCATTGTCCACTCTGGAAAACGACAACTGATCACAACTCACTGCTTTCTGTCCTTCAGCCAATGTTTCAATCCCGTTGGACACTGACCAACCTTTAATTGCTCTCTGAAGAGTCAGACCCTCAGTTGTATCAAATCATGTCAAAGTTCTGAAATGAAATGGAACCAGATGGACCAGCAGCAGCAGCAGCCTCAGCCCCATGACCATCACTAACATCTGGGGGACAGTGCTGAAAATGGGTTGCTGGAAAAGCGCAGCAGGATTCCTGAAGAAGGGCTCATGCCCGAAATGTCGATTCTCCTGTTCCCTGGATGCTGCCTGACCTGCTGCGCTTTTCCAGCAACACATTTTCAGCTCTGATCTCCAGCATCTGCCGTCCTCACTTTCTCCCATGGAGGACAGTGCCAATATTAGGAGAGGTATCTCACAGATTGGTGAAGCAGCAGTCAGACACACTCACACTCACGGAAGCATACCTTACAGGCAATGTCCTGGACTCCAGCATCACCATCCCTGGGTATGTCCTGTCTCACTGGCAGGGCAGACCCAGCAGAAATGCTGGCAGCCTGGAGTACACTCTGAGGTTACCGTTGAGCAGAAAATGAACTGTACTCACCACATAAACACAACGGCTCCAAGAGCAAGTCACAGAGCCTGGGAATCCTGCAGCGAGTAACTCAATTCCTGACTCCCCAAAGCCTGTCCACCATCTACAAGGCACAAATCAGGAGTGTGATGGAATACTCCCCACTCGCCCGGATGGGGGCAGCTCCAACAACACTCAAGAAGCTTGACACCATCCAGGACAAAGCAGCCGGTTGATTGGCATCACATCCACAAACATCCCCTCCAACCCCACAACAATGCACCCACCACAATTACTATGACCACTGACGCTCAGTAGCAGCATTTACAACACGCACTGCAGAAATCCACCAAATATCCTCAGACATCACCTTACAATCACATGAACGCTTCCATCGAGAAGGAGGAGGGCAGACGATAAATGGGAACTCCACCCCCTGCAACTTCCTCTCCAAGCCACTCTGACTTGCAAATATATCGCTGTTCCTTCAGTGTCGCTGGGTCAGAATCCTGGAATTCCCTCCTTAACAACATTCAGAGTCTACCTACAGCACACAGCCAGCAGTGGTTCAACAAGGCAGCTCACCCCCACCTTCTCAAGGGGCAACTAGAGACCGGCAATAAATACTGCCCCAGCCAGTAACCCCCATCCCCTGTGAACAAATGTCGAACAAACCTGGAGGACAGCCTGCAGCTGAGGATGCTGTTGTACAGTTCTCTCTCTCAGACCGCTTGCTTGACCCAGCCTGACCATTCGGTACTGTCACATCTTGTTTTACATTGGGCTAGTTTTCCAACTATATCTCCTCAGCAAGATCTCCCAGAACATCCTCTGTCTGTGCTGCACACCTGCTCATCTGCTGCTGAAGCCTTCACCCACACTCAATTGTTCCACTGTATGGATCATCTTCCACGCCCCCTAAACTGGAACTGATCCGATCCCAGCTCCCTGTACAAGTATCCCAAAATCCCCTGCTATCCCAAAATACAGCCTTCCCAGGAAACCTTTCATAACCTGTAAATGGGGTAAAGTGAAGATGTATGATTTATATGGGAATGATTTCAACGTTTTTTGTAAAAGCGAAAATCTTCTTCAGATTCGTGAAGACAGGAACAATGGAGGTCTTCCGTAAAGATGAAGCTGGGGAGACCTGTATCCACCCTCCCAACTATGCAACTCTCCTTGTGCATGCTCACCTACATTAGCTCCTGGTCTGTCAATGCCTCCATTTCACACTCTCCATGTCCTATCCCTTCACTCTCTCTGTTATTCTCTATTGGCCCACAGCCATTGGTGATCTCTCACTCTCCAAGTCTCGTCTCTCACACTGGCCTGAGCTCAGAGCTCTACAATTACAAACTCCTGCTGTCCTCTAGAAAACTGACCTCTTTGATAAAGCCTTTGGTCAGCTCTCTCCTGTTATTACTTGGTGTGGTTCGGAGTCAAACTTGCTCCAGGAAAGTTTTGGAAAGTTTTTGGAATGCCAAGGTGTCATCTTGTCTTTTGTATTGATCAAGGTGAGAGTGGCTCCCCATTGATCGGTTTCGAGGCACAGGGAGCTGTCAGAGAGGTTACCGGGCTAACCATCTATTGGGGTTTCAATCGGGGGAAGGGAAACCTTTTGGGTAAGTTTACTTTGACTCATAGACCTCGCAGAATGAATGACCAGAAAATGTGTTAACTGGGCACTGCTAATTATGGTCCACTGTTGTACTAGTCATCACAGGAGAACATAGAACATAGAACATTCCATCCTCGATATTGTGCCAACCTATGGAACCAATCTGAAGCCCATCTAACCTACACTATTCCATTATCGTCCATATGTCTATCCAATGACCATTTAAATTCCCTTAAAGTTGGTGAGTCCACTATTGTTGCAGGCTGTGCGTTCCACACCCCTACTCCTCTCTGAGTAAAGAAACTACCTCTGACATCTGTCCTATATCTATCACCCCTCAATTTAAAGCTGTGTCCTCTCATGCTAGCCATCACCAATTGAGGAAAAAGGCTTTCCCTGCCCACCCTCCCTCACCCTCTGATTATCTTATATGTCTCAATTAAGTCACCTCACAACCCTCTTGACTCTTAACGAAAACAGCTCAAGTCCCTCAGCCTTTCCTCATAAGACCTCCCCTCCATACCAGGCAACATCCCAGTAAATCTCCTCTGCACCCTTTCCAAAGCTTCCACATCCTTCCTATAATGCGGTGAGCAGAACTGTACGAAATACAAAGTGCAGCCGCACCAGAGTTTTGTACAGCTGCAGCATTACCTCATGGCTCTGAAACTCAATCCCTCTAACAATAAAAGCTAACACACCGTACACCACCTTAACAACCCTGCCAACCTGGGGGGCAACTTTCAGGGATCTGTGTACATGGACACGAAGATCTCTCTGCTCATCTGCACTCCCAAGAATCTTACTATTAACCCAATATTCCTTATTCCTGTCGCTCCTGCCAAAGTGAATCACCTCACACTTTTCCACATTCAATTCCATTTGCCACCTCTCAGCCCAGCTCTGCAGCTTATCCCTGTCCCTCTGTAACCTACAACATCCTTTAACACTATCCACAACTCCACCAACATTAATGTCATCTGCAAATTTACTAACCCATCCTTCTACACCCTCACTCAGGTCATTTATAAAAATGACAAACAGCAGTGGACCCAAAACAGATCCTTGCAGTACCCCACTAGTAACTGAACATCAAGGTGACTATTTCCCATCAACCACCACCCTCTGTCTTCTTTCAGCTAACCAATTTCTGTCCAAACCGCTAAATCACCCTCAATCCCATGCCTCCGTATTTTGTACAATAGCCTACGTGGGGAACCTTATCAAACGCCTTACTGAAATCCATATACACCACATCAACCCCCTGACCCTCATCCACCTGTTTGGTAACTTTCTCAACCAACTCAATAAGGTTTGTGAGGCACAATCTACCCTTCACAAAACCGTGTTGATTATCTCTAATCAACTTATTCCTTTCTAGATGATTATAAATCCTATCTCTTATAACCCTTTCCAACACTTTACCCACAACCAAAGTAAGGCTCACTGGTCTATAATTAACAGGGTTGTCTGTACTCCCCTTCTTGAACAAGGGGTCAACATTTGCTATCCTCCAGTCTTCTGGCATTATTTCTGTAGACAACGATGACACAAAGATCAAAGGCAAAGGCTCTGCAATCTCCTCCCTGGCTTCCCAGAGAGTCCTACGATAAATCCCATCTGGCCCAGGGGACGTATCTATTTTCACACTTTCCAGAATTGCTAACACCTCCTCCTTATGAACCTCAATCCCATCTCATCTAGTCGCCTGTATCTCCGTATTCTCCTTGACCATGTTGTCTTTTTCCTGTGTGAATACTGACAAAAAGTATTCATTTAGTGCCTCCCCTACCTCCTCTGACTCCACACACAACTCCACACTACAATCCTTGATTGGGCCTCAATCTTACTCCAGTTATTCTTTTAATCCTGATATAGCTATAGAAAGCCTTAGGTTTTCCTAGATCCTATCCACCAATGACTTCTCATGTCCCCTCCTGGCTCTTCTGAGCTCTCTCTTTCGGTCTTTCCTGACTACTTTGTAATTCTCGATCGCCCTAACTGAGCCTTCACATCTCATTCTAACATAAATCTTCATCTTCCTTTTGGCAAGAGATTCAACTTCCTTAGTAAACCACGGCTCCCTCGCTTGACCACTTCCTCCCTGCCTGACAGGTACATATTTATCAAGGACACACAGTAGATGGTCCTTGAATAAGCTCCACATTTCAATTGTGCCCATCCGCTGCAGTTTCCTTCCCCATCCTATGCATCCTAAATCTTGCCTAATCGCATCGTAATTTCCCTTCCCCCAGCTGTAACTCTTGCCCAGTGGTATACACCTATCCCTTTCCATCGCTAACGTAAACATAACAGAATTGTGATCACTATCACCAAAGTGCTCACCTACTTCCAAGTCTAACACCTGGCCTGGTTCATTACCCAGTACCAAATCTAATGTGGCCTAGCCCCTTGTTGGCCTGTCTACATACTGTGTCAGGAAGCCCTCCTGCACACACTGGACAAAAACTGACCCATCTATAATACTCGTACTGTAGCATTTCCTGTCAATATTTGGATAGATAAAGCCCCCATGACAACTACCCTGTTACTCTCACTCCTGTCCTGAATCATTTTTGCAATCCTTTCCTCTACGTCTCTAGAACAATTCGAGAAACCTCCCAACAGGGTGACCTCCCCTTTCCTGTTTCTAATCTCAGCCCATACTACCTCAGTTGACGAGTCCCCAAACATCCTTTCTGCAACTGTAATACTGTCCTTAACCAACAATGCCACACCTCCCCCTCTTTTACCATCTTCTCTGTTCTTACTGAAATACCTAAATCCTGGAACCTGCAACAACCATTCCTGTCCCTGCTTTATACATGTCTCTGAAATGGCCACAACATCGAAGTCCCAGGTACTAACCCATGCTGCAAGTTCACCCACCTTATTCCGGATGCTCCTGGCATTGAAGTAGACACATTTCAAACCACCTTCCTGCTTGCTGGTGATCTGTTGCCACCTAGAAACCTCATTTCTGACCTCACTACTCTCACCCTCTTGGACACTCGAATTATAATTTTTGTTCTCATTCCCCTGCTGAAACAACACATGTGTCCCAAATCCCAATGAGATCACTGAGGTGACCCTTTCCCTGACTGACCGCTGCTCGGGACAGAAGTAATTCACACCAAGTTTCATCACCAACGACTAACTCTACAACTTAAACTACAGTCCTCACCCCCAAATACACAAACACACCCTCACTCATAGTGAGGACAGGCAAAAGACACACTGTATAAAACATTTATTATGGATGGATTCAGAATATATTCAGGGAAATAAAATTCTGAAAATCAAAAGTCCAGACCATGAGGTGGACCATTATTTCTTTCACAATGCTCCTGACCTGAGCCACAGTGACGGTCACTTCACAATTCAATGGCTGGTCAGCTAGACCTAGGCATTTGCTGCGATGAATTCTTATTTTCAGCTTTCATGACTGTGGTGCCTTTTTCCCTCTTGGGTAGAGAGTGAGGTGGAGGGGGGGTGGGAATAGAGATGAGGAGAGAGTGGAGGGATGGAAGAGTGAGCGGGGATAGAGAAGGGGAGAGAAAGAGAGTGGAAGAAATGGAGGAGACAGAGGGAAAGAGAGAGTGAGAGGAATTAAAGGGTAGAAGAGAGAGAGGGATGGCACGGTGACTCACGCTGCTGCCTCACAGCGCCAGGGACCCGGGTTCGATTCCAGCCTCGGGCGACTGTCTGTGTGGAGTTTGCACATTCTCCCCGTGTCTGTGTGGGTTTCCTCCCACAGTTTGAGGGTGTGCAGGTTCAGGTGAATTGACCATTGTGTTCAGAAATGTGTAGGTTATGTGCATTCGTCAGGGGTAATTAGATTAGATTCCCTACAGTGTGGAAACAGGCCCTTCAGCCCAACAAGTCCACACAGACCCTCCAAAGAGTAACCCACCCAGACCCATTCCCCTCTGATTAATGCACCTAACACTATGGGTAATTTAGCATGGCCAATTCATTTGACCTGCACATCTTTGGACTGTGGGAGTAAACCGACGCAGACACGGGGAGAATGTGCAAACTCCACACAGACAGTCGCCGAGGCTGGAATCGAACCTGGGACCCTGGTGCTGTGAAGCAGCAGTGCTAACCACTGAGTTATCATGCCAGTGCCATAATGGGGAATGGCTCTGGGTGAGTTATTCTTCAGAGGGTTGGTATGGACTAACTGGGCCGAAGGGCCTGTTTCCATGCTGTAGGGATTCTATGGAATAGAGAGAAAGAGAAATAGAGGAGAGAAAGGTGGGGAAGAGAGAGGCGGACAGACAGAGAGAGAGAGAGAGAGAGCGAGGAAGAGGGAGGAGGCGATGGGGTCTGCAGACTCTGGGTGCTGGACCTATCAGAGACCTTTCACTGGGCAGGCTTCCCTGGACTGGGAAGATTCTGTGTGCTGCTCAGTCTCAAATTCTCCCTCATCCTTCTTCAAAAAAAACAAAAATGGATTGCACAGTTCGGGGATATTGTTTTTCAAGTTGCAAAACTTTCCTGCCGGCTCAGTTATAGGAGTCCAAATTCCATTTCAGATTATAAAGTCTGGGAAAGGGAAAGCTATCTGATTCCATCGATCTGGCCAGCAGTGAGGGGGGGGGGGGGGGGGGGGGGGGGGGGTGGGGAGAGGGAGGGGGAAAGCTGCAAGAGGCTCTATCCATCTGACCCAATCCCCCTCCCCGGTCTGAGTCTCCCCCTGTCTTGGGTAAAACACCACTCTGTAAGGATGAGGTGATTTGTTGGGGGTCTGCCCCACATCGTGCCCCATCCACATGGACATTTCTGAGCAGTGAGGGGGGTGGGAAGGTGCAGGGGTGAGTAGGTCACAGACCCCTCCAGCCCACCCCCCACTTTCCAACCGACTGAGGGTCAAACCATTTGGAATCCCACAGTGTCAGCTGCAGGAGGTTAAAGTCCCCTCTTTAACTCAGTCGAATGAATCACATCTGGAGCAGAATCCAGTCTTGTACGAAATAAAAATGTCGTCACCAGGTCATCAGTAAATCCCACTGGGTTTTCTAATGCCCATCAATGAGGGCAATCTGCCACCCTTACCCAGTCTGGCCCAGACATGACTGCAGGGGGAAAGGGATGTGTCTACATTAGCCCAGCTGTACAGAGGGGGATGTGTAAGTGAGGAGCAGCAGTTTAAAGGTGTGCCCTGACTTTTAACCAGGTTAACAGCACAGTGACTGGGTGTGAGAGCTGTGAATGATTGGAGACTGGGTTAGAGAAATAGCCAAGAGCTGTAAACCTTTACAATAGGCAGGCTGACAGGTGGGTGAGTGAGTCACAGGAACCCAATGTAATCCCCGCGATAGAAGCTGGGCTCAAACATTCTCTAGGCTTTCAGGAATGACTGAACATTGCAGGAGCACACTGTGGGGCTGAGACCAAACCTGTGGGATCTATCTTTACTGTTCAGCTGTATCTAACTGGCAACGACAGGTGAGTGATCCAGACAGCAGACTGTGAGCAGCTGTCTAATGAATATTTGCAATAATTAGTTTTATTAATATGTTCTTAGCAAAGCTCTTGCAAATATTCCTCCGTCCAATGTGTTAAAGCAGGGTAGAACTCATTTAAAATTTGCTCCCGTCTGGAGTCAGCATTTTATTTTGGTATACGGGTATTTTGCTGTGGTTCAGGAGCTAGAAGAGTCACGTCTGGGTCAGGGGATGCTGTCTGTGGGTGTGAGTGTGACCCTGGGCGGGTACTGCGTGCTCCTGAGGGGGTACTGCACCGGCAAAGGGCTCACATTCCAAAAGAGATGATTGAACCAACAGTGATATCTGCCCACCCCCTTGGCCCCCCACAGGGTGATGTAAAATATGTCTCAGCCCAGACTGAAGGAGTGCAAAGAATCTGACCAACGTTTACCCCTTAACCAACATCGGGAAATAAACCCCTTAATCAGTAACCCCCGAACCCCTTCACCAACATCGGGAAATAAACCCCTTAATCAGTAACCCCCGAACCCCTTCACCAACATCGGGAAATAAACCCCTTAATCAGTAACCCCTGAACCCCTTAACCAACATCAGGAAATAAACCCCTTAATCAGTAACCCCTGAACCCCTTAAACAACATCGGGAAATAAACCCCTTAATCAATAACCCCTGAACCCCTTAAACAACATTGGGAAATAAACCCTTTAATCAGTAACCCCTTAAACAACATGGGGAAATAAACCCCTTAATCAGTAACCCCTTAAACAACATTGGGAAATAAACCCCTTAATCAGTAACCCCTTAAACAACATGGGGAAATAAACCTCTTAACCAGTAACCCCTGTACACCTTAAACAATATCAGAAGAAAAAACCCTTAACCAGTAATCCCTGAATCCCTTAATCAACATTGGGAAATAAACCCCTTAACCAGTGACCCATGAACCAATTAACCAGCATCAGGAAATAAACCCCTTAACTAGTAACCTCTGAACCCCTTAAATATCATCAGGAGATAATCCCCTTAACCAATAACCCTTGATCCCTTTAACCAACATCAGGAAATAAACCTCTTTAATCAGTAACCCCCGAACCCCTTCACCAACATCGGGAAATAAACCCCTTAATCAGTAACCCCCGAACCCCTTCACCAACATCGGGAAATAAACCCCTTAATCAGTAACCCCTGAACCCCTTAAACAACATCGGGAAATAAACCCCTTAATCAGTAACCCCTGAACCCCTTAAACAACATCGGGAAATAAACCCCTTAATCAGTAACCCCCGAACCCCTTCACCAACATCGGGAAATAAACCCCTTAATCAGTAACCCCTGAACCCCTTAAACAACATCGGGAAATAAACCCCTTAATCAGTAACCCCTGAACCCCTTCACCAACATCGGGAAATAAACCCCTTAATCAGTAACCCCTGAACCCCTTAAACAACATCGGGAAATAAACCCCTTAATCAGTAACCCCCGAACCCCTTCACCAACATCGGGAAATAAACCCCTTAATCAGTAACCCCTGAACCCCTTCACCAACATCGGGAAATAAACCCCTTAATCAGTAACCCCTGAACCCCTTAAACAACATCGGGAAATAAACCCCTTAATCAATAACCCCTGAACCCCTTAAACAACATCGGGAAATAAACCCCTTAATCAGTAACCCCTGAACCCCTTCACCAACATCGGGAAATAAACCCCTTAATCAGTAACCCCTGAACCCCTTAAACAACATCGGGAAATAAACCCCTTAATCAGTAACCCCTGAACCCCTTCACCAACATCGGGAAATAAACCCCTTAATCAGTAACCCCTGAACCCCTTAAACAACATCGGGAAATAAACCCCTTAATCAGTAACCCCTGAACCCCTTAAACAACATCGGGAAATAAACCCCTTAATCAGTAACCCCTGAACCCCTTCACCAACATCGGGAAATAAACCCCTTAATCAGTAACCCCTGAACCCCTTAAACAACATCGGGAAATAAACCCCTTAATCAGTAACCCCTGAACCCCTTAAACAACATCGGGAAATAAACCCCTTAATCAGTAACCCCTGAACCCCTTCACCAACATCGGGAAATAAACCCCTTAATCAGTAACCCCTGAACCCCTTCACCAACATCGGGAAATAAACCCCTTAATCAGTAACCCCTGAACCCCTTAAACAACATCGGGAAATAAACCCCTTAATCAGTAACCCCTGAACCCCTTCACCAACATCGGGAAATAAACCCCTTAATCAGTAACCCCTGAACCCCTTCACCAACATCGGGAAATAAACCCCTTAATCAGTAACCCCTGAACCCCTTCACCAACATCGGGAAATAAACCCCTTAATCAGTAACCCCTGAACCCCTTAAACAACATCGGGAAATAAACCCCTTAATCAGTAACCCCTGAACCCCTTAAACAACATCGGGAAATAAACCCCTTAATCAGTAACCCCTGAACCCCTTAAACAACATCGGGAAATAAACCCCTTAATCAGTAACCCCTGAACCCCTTAAACAACATCGGGAAATAAACCCCTTCATCAGTAACCCCTGAACCCCTTAAACAACATCGGGAAATAAACCCCTTAATCAGTAACCCCTGAACCCCTTAAACAACATCGGGAAATAAACCCCTTAATCAGTAACCCCTGAACCCCTTAAACAACATCGGGAAATAAACCCCTTAATCAGTAACCCCTGAAGTGCTTAACCAGAAACCACTAAACCCCTTTACCAACATGGGGAAATAAACCTCTTAACCAGTAACCCCTGTACACCTTAAACAATATCAGAAGAAAAAACCCTTAACCAGTAATCCCTGAATCCCTTAATCAACATTGGGAAATAAGCCCCTTAACCAGTGACCCATGAACCAATTAACCAGCATCAGGAAATAAACGCCTTAACTAGTAACCTCTGAACCCCTTAAATATCATCAGGAGATAATCCCCTTAACCAATAACCCTTGATCCCTTTAACCAACATCAGGAAATAAACCTCTTTAATCAGTAACCCCTGAACCCCTTGACCAACATTGGGAAATAAACCCCTTAATCAGTAACCCCCGAACCCCTTAAACAACATCGGGAAATAAACCCCTTAATCAGTAACCCCCGAACCCCTTCACCAACATCGGGAAATAAACCTCTTTAATCAGTAACCCCTGAACCCCTTAAACAACATCGGGAAATAAACCCCTTAATCAGTAACCCCTGAACCCCTTAAACAACATTGGGAAATAAACCTCTTTAATCAGTAACCCCTGAACCCCTTGACCAACATTGGGAAATAAACCCCTTAACCAGTGACAGTGTAATGAGTAAACCGTGTTGCTGTTTGTCAGAGTGTGCAGGGTGTGAGTTAGCTGCTACGTTAGTGTGTTACACAGTAACTACACAAGGCTGTAGTTAATTCGTTATAACCTACTCAGAAGGTCTTCTAGCAATAGGAATGTGGACTGTAACTGGATTAACCGACCCGGTTATGTCACTGTCACTATCACTAACGGTGGTTTATGTGGAACAATGGCACTGGGCTGGGTACATGCTGGGTGAATACGGTGTAAGGGAGTCAGGGTTGGGAGCATAAGGACGGTAATTCAGGAAGACATCTGGGAATGATGTGATTAATGTGAACAATCACACAACACCAGGTTATAGTCGAACAGGTTTAATTGGAAGCACACTAGCTTTCGGAGCGACGCTCCTTCATCAGGTGATTGTGGAGGGCTCGATCGTAACAGAATTTATAGCAAATATTTGCAGTGTGATGTAACTGAAATTATACATTGAAGAATTGATTGTCTGTTAAGCCTTTCTTCTGTTAGAATACAGTGATAGTTTCACTTCTTTCATGTGTAAATCACAAAACCCTTTTTTTTAAAGTTGCATTCTCGGGTTAGCTGTTAACAATGGTGATAGCGAGACAATATGTTGAAGGTGTTAGCCCCCTGTGTTCTCTGTCTATGACCTGATGTTTAGATTGATTCCAATCTAAAAAGTGAGATAACAGAGTTTTACATAAATTCATGCAGTTTTTGTGCTCAGAGTTGTACATGAATGTATGCAGTTTTTGAGCAAAGTGCAATGTAACTCTGCAAGTACACACCCACACACATCCACAGACATATACACACACCCACACACACACACACTCACACCCACACCTACACCCACCCACACCCACACACACACCCACACACACACTCACACATCCACAGACATACACACACACCCACACACACACACCCATAAACATATACACAGACCCACACACACCCACACCCACCCACACACACACGCACCCACCCACACACACCCATACACACACACACACCCATACACACACACACACATGCACACCCACATACACCCACACAGACACACTCACACCCACACACAGACACACACCCACACACACAACCACAAACACACACACACACTCACACCCACACACAGACACACACCCACACACACACACCCAAACACACACACACACTCACACCCACACACAGACACCTACCCACACACACACACACCCACACACACACACCCACCCACACACACCCACACACACCCACACACGCGCACACCCCACACACCCACACACACACAACCACTCACACACACACACCCACACACACACATCCCACACACCCACACACACACATACACACCCCACACACCCACACACTCACACCCCACACATACACACACACACACCCCCCACACACACACACACACCCCCACACACACACACACCCCACACACACACACACACCCCACACACACACCACACACACACACCCCACACACCCCCCACACACACACATCCCACACACACACACACACACCCCACACACACACAACCCACACACCCACACACTCACACACTTAGACACACACACCGTCTCACACACACACACCTAGACACACACCCCATCTCACACACCCACACACACACACCCATACACACACATCCCCTCACACACACACCCATATACATACACACTTACCGACACCCACACACACGCCCACACACGCACACACAAACATCTGCACACACACAAACACACCCACCCACACACACCCATACCCACCCACACGCACCCACCCACACACATGCCCACACACACCCATACACACCCACACACACACCCACACACACACCCACACCCACCCATACACACCCCCACCCCCACACACACCCATACACACACACACCAACACACACACACCCACACACACACCCACCCACACACCCACACCCCCCACACACACCCTCACCCACACACACACCCCCATACTCCCACACACACCAACACACACACCCACAGCCACACACTCACACACACACACCTACACACATACACAAAAACACCCATACACACACCCACACACACACAAACACACCCATACACACACCCACACACACCAACACCCACACCCACACACACACACCCACACACACACAAACACCCACACACCCACACACACACACCACCACACACGCACATCCACATATCCACACCCACACACACCCTCACATACGCACAGATACAGTCATCCACACACACACCGTCTCACACACACACCCAGACACACACCCTCGCACACCCACACACACGCACCCACACACACATCCCCTCAAATACCCACACACACTCACACACACCCACACCCCCACCCCCACACACACACCCACACCCACACACATCCACACACACATCCACACACACGCACACCCACACACACATACCCATACCCCCCACACACACACCCACACACACCCACACACACACCCACACCCACACGCAAGCACACATCCACGCACACATAGCCACACACACACACCCACACACATCCACACATACACACCCAAATCCACACACTTCCACACACACCCACACACATACACACACCCACACACACCTACATACATACACACACACCCACACACACATCCACACACACACACTCTCACACCCACACCCTCACCCACAGACACACCCACACACAGACACTCCCACACACCCCCCACACACAATCATACACCCACACACACACCCGCACACACAATCACACACACTCACACACACACCCACACAAACCCCCATACACTCACACTCACACAGACACTAACACATACACCCACACATACACCCACGCACACACACCCACACAAACCCACACCCACACCCACACACCCACACACACTCACACACCCACCCACACTCATACACACTCACACACACACCCGCACACAAACACACTCACTCTCACACACACACATACAGACACACCCACACTCATACACACTCACACACACACCCGCACACAAACACACTCACTCTCACACACACACATACAGACACACCCACACACATACACACTCACACACACAACCACACACACAGACACACACACATACCCACACACATCCACACCCAAGCACATACACACACCCACAGACACACACCCACACACACACACTGACACACTCCCACACACACCCACACACACAAACTGACACACTCACACACACACACCTACACATATACACCCACACACCCACACACGCTCACTCTCACCTACACACATCCACTCTCACGCCCACACAACCACACACACACACACCCACACACACACCCACACAAACCCACACACACACCCACACACCCACTCACACACACCCTCACACATACACCCACTCTCACACACACACACACACTCACACACACACACACACACCCACTCTCACAGACACACACCCACACACACACACCCACTCTCACGCACACACACCCACACACACACCCACACACATACACCCACCCACACACACACATCCACACCCACAGACACACACCCACACACACACACACCGACACACTCCCACACACACCCACACACACAAACTGACACACTCACACACACACACCTACACATATACACCCACACACCCACACACTCTCACTCTCACCTACACACATCCACTCTCACGCCCACACAACCCCACACACACACCCACACACCCACACACACCCACACACACACCCACACACACACTCTCACACACACACCCACTCTCACAGACACACACCCACACACACACCCCCCACTCTCACGCACACACACCCACACACACACCCACACACATACACCCACCCACACACACACACACACATCCACACCCACACACACACACCCACACACACCCACACACACACCCACTCTCACACACCCACTCTCACACACACACACACACAACCACTCTCATGCACATACACCCCCACACACACCCACCCACACTCACACACACACCCCAAACACACACACACGCACCCACACCCACACACACACCCACTCTCACACACACAGACCCACACACACACAAACACATGCACACACCCACACACCCACACACACCCATCCACACCCACACCCACACACCCACACCCCCCCACACACACAACCACTCTCACACACACAGACCCACACACACACACAAACACACGCACACACCCACACTCCTGAAGAAGGGCTTATGCCCGAAACGTCGATTCTCCTGTTCCCTGGATGCTGCCTGACCTGCTGCGCTTTTCCAGCAACACATTTTCAGCTCACACCCACATACCCACACCCCCCACACACACACACGCACCCACACCCACACCCACACCCACACCCACTCTCACACACACAGACCCACACACACACAAACACACGCACACACCCACACCCACACACACCCATGCACACCCACACACCCATACACACACACACACCCACACATCCACACACCCCCACACACACACCCACACACAGCTACACACACAGCCACACACACACCCAGACACACACCCACACACACACACATACACACACCCCCACACACATACACACACCCCCACACACATACACCCACACACACCTACACACCTACACACACACATACACACACCCATACACACCCACACACACACCCACACACACACCCACACACCTACACCCACACCCCCACACACACCCACACCCCCACACACACCCACACCCCCACACACACCCACACACACACCCACACACACACACCCACACCCGCACACCCACACACACCTACACCCACACACCTACACACTCACACCCACACACACACCCACACCCATACCCACACCCACACCCATGCACAAACATATCCACACACACAGACCCACACACTTCCCCACACACACCCACCCACACACACCCACACCCACCTACTCACACACTCACCCACACACACACCCACACACACACCCACACACCAAACCTCTCACTCCCACTCCCATACACACACCCACAAACCCACTCACCCACACACACTGACACCCACACACACCCACTCACACACACATATCCACACACACTGACACCCACACACACCCACTCACACACACATATCCACACACACACCCACTCACTCACACACACACACATTCCTATACCCACACACCCCCCCCACACACACCCAGCCACAGCAGGAGCTGTGGTGACATGATCACTTTGGAGAATGTTACTTTGATTTGGTTTCTGTGAGTTTCTGTTCCTGATCTTGCAGTTGCTGCTGGCCGCCCGGACGTGCCCAGCCGGTGGCTGGTTCACCCATTCAAACCCTTTTGTGATTGGAGCGGCAGGGTGCGGGGGTTAGGCTGAACCTGGTGTTAGTTAGGATAGAGTGACAGCCCCGGTGTTGGGAGGTTTGTTTCGGAGACTGTCACTGCACACCCCGGGTATCGCTGCCTCGTGGTTGAAGGGGTCAGTAATGGTGCCTGGTGACCGGCCTCCATCTGCACAAACTGCTGCTCTCTGCCACCGACCACGACAAGTCTCATCCACTTCAAACTCTTTCTCTTTCAGTTCCCAGGATGACTTTCTGCGAATCACTGCCACGTTTCAACCCTCATCAGGCATCTCATTGGCTGATTCTCTTTGGGATCTTCACCTTCATCCAGCATCACCCAGCAGGTGACAGGTGCTCACAAATTTAAGTGGAAAGTGAATGCTGTTGTGGTTTGTAGTTGCACCCTTGAAGGGGTTTTGGTGGGACGTTGGGACGTTGGGGCGTTGGGGCGTTGGGGCGTTGGGGCGTTGGGACGTTGGGACGTTGGGACGTTGGGACGTTGGGGCGTTGGGACGTTGGAACGTTGGGGCGTTGGGACGTTGGGATGTTGGGGCGTTGGGGCGTTGGGGCGTTGGGGTGTTGGGACGTTGGGACGTTGGGACGTTGGGACGTTGGGACGTTGGGACGTTGGGACGTTGGGACGTTGGGACGTTGACTTGTTGCATATTGAATCTCTGGATGTTGGTACAATAGGGAGAGGTGGGCCTGTCACATTCTACAGGGAGATATTTGCACTGTTATGCAGTGTGTCACCACGTCGGGGCATCCCAGGGCGAAGCTAAAAGGAATCAGCTTTACTACAGTCATTTACAAAGTTGGAAAGCATGCAAATAATCTGTGCAAAGCAAGATCCCACAATGAGGATGGTGATAAATGACTAAATAACAAACTACCTAATCAAAAATCTATCTATCTCTGGCTTAAATATGATGTGGAGGAGGCAGTGTTGGACTGGGGTGGACAAAGTTAGAAATCACACAACACCAGGTTATAGTCCAACAGGTTTAATTGGAAGCACTAGCTTTCAGAGCGACGCTCCTTCATCAGGTGATAGTGGAGCAGGATTATAAGACACAGAATTTATAGGAAATGATGTCAGTGTCGTGCAACTGAAATAAAATCATGAAAGACTTGCCCCGACCCTCCTAAACTCCATCAAGTACAGACCCAGACCCAAAGTCCTCAACCACTCCTCATATCACAAGCCCCTCATCCCTGGGATCATTCCTGTATACCTCCTCTGGACCCGCTCTGAGACCAGAGGATCCTTCCTTAGATACAGGGCCCAAAACTGCTCACAATATTCCAAATGCAGTCTGACCAAAGCCTGATCCAGCCTCAGCAGCACATCCCTGCTCTTGTATTCTAACCCTCTCTAAGTAAATGCGAACACTGCATTTCCCTTCCGAACTGCTACTGAACCTACAGGTTAACCTAAAGAGAATCCTGAACCAGGACTCCCAAGTCCCTTTGAGCTTCAGATTTCTGTAAGCCTTTCTCCATTAAGAAAATAGTCTAATCCTTTATTCTACCCACCAAAACGCAGAATGTCACACTTTCCCACATTGTATTCCATCTGCCACTTTTCTGCCCACTCTCCCAGCCTGTCCAAATCTACCTGCCTCCCCACCTCCTCAACACTACCTCAAACTTAGTAACAATGTCCTCAGTTCCTTCATCCAGGCCATTTGTGTATAATGTGAATAATTGCGGTCCCAACACAGACCCCTGCGGAACTCCACTAGTCATTGCTGCCATCTTGGAAAAGACCCCTTTATGGAGAAAGTGAGGACTGCAGATGCTGGAGATCAGAGCTGAAAATGTGTTGCTGGAAAAGCGCAGCAGGTCAGGCAGCATCCAAGGAACAGGAGAATCGACGATGCCCTCCACGGCATCTCTTCCACTTCCCGCTCCTCCGCCCTTGAGCCCCGCCCCTCCAACCGCCACCAGGCCAGAACCCCACTGGTCCTCACCTACCACCCCACCAACCTCCATGTACAACGTATCATCCGCCATCATTTCCGCCACCTCCAAACGGACCCCACCACCAGGGATATATTTCCCTCCCCTCCCCTATCAGCATTCCGTAAAGACCACTCCCTCCGTGAGTCCCTCGTCAGGTCCACACCCCCCACCAACCCAACCTCCACTCCCGGCACCTTCCCTTGCAACCGCAAGAAATGCAACACTTGCGCCCACACCTCCCCCCTCACCTCCCTCCAAGGCCCCAAAGGAAACTTCCATATCCGCCACAGATTCACCTGCACCTCCACACACATCATCTATTGCATCCTCTGCACCCGATGTGGCCTCCTCTATATTGGGGAGACAGGCCGCCTACTTGCGGAGCGTTTCAGAGAACACCTCTGGGACACCCGGACCAACCAACCCAACCACCCTGTGGCTCAACATTTCAACTCCACCTCCCACTCCACCAAGGATATGCAGGTCCTTGGACTCCTCCATCGCCAGACCATGGCAACACGACGGTTGGAGGAAGAGCGCCTCATCTTCCGCCTAGGAACCCTCCAACCACAAAGGATGAACTCAGATTTCTCCAGTTTCCTCATTTCCCCTCCCCCCACCTTGTCTCAGTCAAATCCCTCGAACTCAGCACCGCCTTCCTAACCTGCAATCATCTTCCTGAACTCTCCGCCCCCACCCCACTCCGGCCTATCACCCTCACCTTGACCTCCCTCCACCTATTGCATTTCCAAAGCCCCTCCCCCAAGTCCCTCCTCCCTACCTTTTATCTTAGCCTGCTAGGCAAACTTTCCTCATTCCTGAAGAAGGGCTTATGCCTGAAACGTCGATTCTCCTGCTCCTTGGATGCTGCCTGACCTGCTGCGCTTTTCCGGCAACACATTTTCAGCAAAGACCCCTTTATCCCCACTCTCTGCCTTCTGCCAGTCAGCCAATTCACTGTCCACGCTAACACCTTACCCCCAGCACCATGGGATTTTATCAGTACAGCACCTTGTCAAAGCCCTTCTGGAAATCCAAATAATTCACATCCACTGGCTCTCCTTTGTCTAACTTGTTGTTACCTCCTCAAAGAATTCTAACAGTTTTGTCAGGCATGACCTTCCTCTGATGAAGCCGTGCTGTCTCAGCCCTATTTAATCATAGACCTACTAGTACTCCGCAGTCTCATCCTGAACAATGGGCTCTAAACTCTTACCCGTGGCTGAGGTCAGGCTAACTGGCCTATAGTTTCCTGTCTTCTGCTTCCCTCCCTTCTTAAATGGGGGAGGGGGTTACATTTGCCATTCCTCTGGGATCCTCCCACTTCCAGAGATTCCTGAAAGATCAGCACAAATGCCTCTATGATCTCCTCAGCTATCTCCTTCAGAACTCTGGGATGTAGTCCATCTGATCCGAGTGATTTATCCACCTTCAGATCTTGCAGTTCCCCCGCACCTCCTCCTGAGTGATGGACACTACACTCACTACTGCTCCCTGACTGTTTGGAAGCTCCAGTCTCCTGTTGGTGTCTTCTGATGAATAGTACCTATTCAGTTCCTCTGCTATTTATTTCTTCCCCATCACTACTTCTCCAGCCTCATTTTCAGCAGTCTAATTTTCCACTCTTTCCTCTTTTATCTTTCATATATTAAAAAGTCTCTTGCAATCTTATATATTACTAGCTAACTGACTCTCATATTTCATCTCCTATTGCTTTTTTAGTTATCCTCTGCTAGTTTTTAAAGGCTTCCCAGTCCTCAGGCTTCCCACTAATGGGCGGCACGGTGGCACAGTGGTTAGCACTGCTGCCTCACAGCGCCAGAGACCCGGGTTCAATTCTCGACTCAGGCAACTGACTGTGTGGAGTTTGCACATTCTCCCAGTGTCTGCGTGGCTTTCCTCCGGGTGCTCCGGTTTCCTCCCACAGTCCAAAGATGTGCAGGTTAGGTGAATTGGCCACGCTAAATTGCCTGTAGTGTTAGGTGCAGGGGTAAATGTAGGGGAATGGGTCTGGGTGGGTGCGCTTCGGCGGGTCGGTGTGGACTTGTTGGGCCGAAGGGCCTGTTTCCACACTGTAAGTAATTTAATCTAATCTTCACCACATTATATGGTTTTTCCTTTGGCCTTTATGCTGTCCCTGCCTTCCCTTGCCAGTCACGGTTGCCTTATCCTCCCCTTGTGTTTCTTCTTCCTTGGGATGAGTTTCTGCTGTGCCTCCTGAATTACCCCAGAAACTCCTGCCATTGTTACCCCACTGCCTTCCCCACCAGGCTCTCCTTCCAATCAACTCTGGCCAGCTCCTCCCTCATGTCTTTGTAGTTACCTTTACTCAACTGTGATACCGTTACACTGGATTCCAGTCTCTCCCTCTCAAACTGCTGGGTGAATTCTAACACATTTTGGTCACTATCCCCTAGGGGTCCTTTGTCTTCAGCTCCCTAATCAAGTCTGCCTCATTACACATCACCAAATCTAGAAATGTGGTCTCTACCACAAACTGCTCTAAAAAAACCATCTCGTAGACATTCCACAAATTCCTTTACTTGAGATCCACTCCCAACCTGATTCACCCACCCCATCTGTATTCCGAAGTTCTCCAAGACAACCACCTGATGAAGGAGCGTTGCTCCAAAAGCTAGTGCTTCCAATTAAACCTGTTGGACTATAACCTGGTGTTGTGTGATTTTTAACTTTGTTCACCCCAGTCCAACACCGGCACTTCCAAATCAGAAGTTCCCCATGATTACTGTAACAGTGCCTTTCTCACAGGCCTTTACTATCTCCTAATTTATTTCCTTCTCTACATCCTGACTACTGCCAGGAGGCCTGTACATAAATCCCACCAGGGTCTTTCTCCCTTTGTGGTTCCTCAACTCCATCCACACAGATTTTTCACTTTCCAACCCTGTATCACCTTTTGCTATGAGAGTCATAGAGATGTACAGCATGGAAACAGACCCTTCGGTCCAACCTGTCCATGCCGACCAGATATCCCCACCCAATAGTGGGCGGCACGGTGGCACAGTGGTTAGCACTGCTGCCTCACAGCGCCAAAGACCCGGGTTCAATTCCCGCATCAGGCGACTGTCTGTGTGGAGTTTGCACGTTCTCCCCGTGTCTGCGTGGGTTTCCTCCGGGTGCTCTTTCCCCTCTCACCCTAAACCTATGCCCTCTAGTTTTGGACTCCCCCACCCCAGGGAAAAGACTTTGTCTATTTACCCTATCCATGCCCCTCATAATTTTGTAAACCTCAATAAGGTCACCCCTCAGCCTCCGACGCTCCGGGGAAAACAGCCCCAGCCTGTTCAGCCTCTCCCTGTAGCTCAGATCCTCCAACCCTGGCAACATCCTTGTAAATCTTTTCTGAACCCTTTCAAGTTTCACAACATCTTTCCGATAGGAAGGAGACCAGAATTGCACGCAATATTCCAACAGTGGCCTAACTAATGACCTGTACAGCCACAACATGACCTCCCAACTCCTGTACTCAATACTCTGACCAATAAAGGAAAGCATACCAAACACCTTCTTCACTATCCTATCTACCTGCGACTCCACTTTCAAGGAGCTATGAACCTGCACTCCAAGGTCTCTTTGTTCAACAACACTCCCTAGGACCTTACCATTAAGTGTATAAGTCCTGCTAAGATTTACTTTCCCAAAGTGCAGCACCTCACATTTATCTGAATTAAACTCCATCTGCCACTTCTCAGCCCATTGGCCCATCTGGTCCAGATCCGGTTGTAATCTGAGGTAACCCTCTTCGCTGTCCACTACACCTCCAATTTTGGTGTCATCTGCAAACTTACTAACTGTACCTCTTATGCTCACACCCAAATCATTTATGTAAATGACGAAAAGTAGTGGACCCAGCACCGATCCTTGTGGCACTCCACTGGTCACAGGCCTCCAGTCTGAAAAACAACCATCCACCACCACCCTCTGTCTTCTACCTTTGAGCCAGTTCTGTATCCAAATGGCTAGTTCTCCCTATATTCTGAGAGATCTAACCTTGCTAATCAGTCTCCCATGGGGAACCTTGTTGAACGCCTTACTGAAGTCCATATAGATCACGTCTGCTGCTCTGCCCTCATCAATCCTCTTTGTTACTTCTTCAAAAAACTCAATCAAGTTTGAGAGATGATTTCCCACGCACAAAGCCATGTTGACTATCCCTAATCAGTCCTTGCCTTTCCAAATACATGTACATCCTGTCCTCAGGACTCCCTCCAACAACTTGCCCACCACCGAGGTCAGGCTCACCGGTCTATAGTTCCCTGGCTTGTCTTTACCGCCCTTCTTAAACAGTGGCACCACGTTTGCCAACCTCCAGTCTTCCGGCACCTCACCTGTGACTATCGATGATACAAATATCTCAGCAAGAGGCCCAGCAATCACTTCTCTAGCTTCCCACAGAGTTCTCGGGTACACCTTGATTTATCGAACATGGAACATGGAACATTCCAGCGCAGTCCAGGCCTTTCGGTCCTCGATGTTGTGCTGATCTGTGAAATTAATCTGATGCCCTCTAACCTACACCATTCCATCATTATCCCTATGTATATCCAGTGCCCATTTAAATGCCCTTCATGTCGGCGAGTCTACTACTGTTGCAGGCAGGCCATTCCACACCCCTACCACTCTCTGAATAAAGAATTACTCTCTGAGTTATTTCATTTCTTTCTAACAAGACAACCCCACCCCCTCTGCCCACCAGCCTGTCCTCTCGCTAGGACGTGTATCCTCGGTTAGTTAGTCGCCAGCTCTGTTCCCTCTGCTGCCTTGTCTCTGTGACATTGTACCCTCCAATTCCAATCTGTGCTCCAAGCTCATTCCCCTTGCTCCGTACACTGTGTGGATTTCAGTCCAACACCCTCAGTCCTGCACTGACTGACCCCCTTCCTTCTCAGAGCTGTCCCCTTACCTGCTGTACCTGGAGTTAGATTCCTGACCCCTTTCCAAACTCTCTGTCCTATTGATTGTTCTGGTGAACCCTCCCTCCTCCTTCAACCTTTTCCATAATTTCCCATCCAACTGAACCCCCTCCCCATTATTTAGTTTGGAGCCCTATCCATAGCCCTGGTTATGTACTTCACCAGGAATGCACATGCAAATTGTTAACATTAGCGTAAATACTGAGATAGTTACAGGTTTGTGATTATTAAAGGATTACCATTTCTTGTGTGTAACCTCTTGTGATTCCTATTATCCCAGGGAGTATTTCTATGAAAGGACAGAAGGCGGTGTTTGATGTAACCTCTAAGTATGGCACTTTGTCTGAAGGAGT
Organism: Chiloscyllium plagiosum; assembly: GCF_037043375.1. Taxonomy (NCBI): domain Eukaryota; kingdom Metazoa; phylum Chordata; class Chondrichthyes; order Orectolobiformes; family Hemiscylliidae; genus Chiloscyllium; species Chiloscyllium plagiosum. The sequence goes on from NW_028270149.1 coordinate 1,850,959, forward strand.
GCAGATTCCCGCGCTGTCTGAGCTGACTGTGTGCATCGACATTTATCTGACAAACACCATCCAAAAATGGGCAGCATTCACCTACCACATTGCAGCGTCAGGACAGGACCAGGAGCTGGCGATCGGGAGTCAGAATAATCAGCTGACAGTGTGGTTGTGTGGAACAATGAAGGAAACCCAGGTGTCTTTATCATTAACCACCTGGCACAGTGTGTGTGTCACATGGAGTCAATCATCCAGCTCCCTGGTTGTCTATCTGAATGGATCACGGAAACAAGGTTACAATATACCAGCAAACAGTATACAACCAAGAGGATCCCTCTTCCTGGGAAAATACCAACACTCCTATGTAAACAGCTCCAAGATTGAATTTGATGAATCCTGGAGTTTTTTAGGAGATTTATACTATTTCAGAGTCTGGAACCATTCGAAAAGTTCCCTGGAGATTTCTACTTTGGATTGTGCAGATGGGGATATCATCAGCTGGTCAACACAGCACCTGAATTTTACAATCAACACACTGGCGAGGAATCCTAATCTACGATGCGGTGAGTTATACACAGAGGCGACACAACACAATCTTTCCATTCACTCTCTCTTCATGCCAGCAGGAGGCAGTGTGTTTAAGGAGGAAAATTCCAGAGAGTGAAACTTAAATAAAGGCACTGGGAGGGCAGAAATCTGTAATTAATTATAGATCTTAAAGGTGGCATCAAGTTAAAGAAAAAGCATAACATTGTGCAAAGGTTGGTGGTAGGTCAGAAGATTGGACAAAATATTTTAAAAAAGCAAAGTATGGCTAAAAACTCATCAAGAGGAGAAATCTGAGTGTGAGAGAAAGCTAATGAGAAATATGGAAATGGAGAGTAAGAGTTTCTATAAATATTTTGTAAAAGTAAAGAGACAACAAAATGAACATTGTATAGAAGGCAAAAGTAGAGAATTAAATATGGGAAAAAAGGAGATGGCAGATGAATACAAAAGTGTTTTGCATTGGTCTTCACTGTAGAGGGTGGAAAAACATCCTGGAAACAGTGAAACCTCAGGAAATGGAAGGGAGCAAGGTCAGAGAGTCCCTGCAATATTTGTCATTTTCCAAACCTCCCTTCGTTGGGAGAAGATGCTGTGTGTTTGGAATTCCTTTGTTGCTCAAAATGTGAGGGAGATGGAAACAGAAGATGACAGGCTAATAACTTCAACATCTGTCATCAGGAAAATATAAAAGGATGATCAGGGCCAGCAGTACTGTGGACAAAAACCCAGGTAACATCTCGAGTCCAGTGACCCTTCTTCAGACTAACTCGGGAAAGGCAGTACCGAATATATCAGGTGGGAAAGAGAAAGGGAGGGAGGGGATAGAACATAGAACATGGAACAGTATAGCACTGTACAGGCCCTTCGGCCCTCGATATTCTGCCAAGCTTTTATCCTACTCCAAGATCAGACTAACCCACATCCCCTTCATTATACTAACTTCCATGTGCCTCACCGAAAGTTGCTTAAATGTCCCTAATGTCTCTGACTCCACTGCTGGCAGTGCATTCCACACACCCCCCACTCTCTGTGGAAAGATCCTACCTCTGACATCTCCCCTAAACCTTCCTCCAATCGCTTTAAAATTACGCCCCCTCGTGATAGTCATTTCTGCCCTGGGGAAAGATTCCCTGGCTATCCACTCTATCGATGCCTCTCATCATCTTGTCCACCTCTATCAAGTCACCTCTCATCCTCCTTCACTCCAATGAGAAAGGCCCGAGCTCCCTCAACCTTTCTTCATAAGACACACCCTCCAGCCCAGGCAGCATCCTGGGAAATCTCCTCTGCACCCTCTCTAAAGCTTCCACATCCTTCCCATAATGAGGCGACTAGAACTGGACATCATTCCAAGTGTGGTCTAACCAGGGCGCTATGGAGCTGCAGCATAACCTTGTATCTCTTAAACTCAGTCCCCCTGCTAATGAAAGCCAACACACCATATGCCTTCTTAACAACCCTATCAACTTGGGGGCAACGTTGAGGGATCTATGTACTTGGACACCAGGATCCCTCTATTCCTCTACACTACCGAGAATCCTGCCTTTAACCCTGTAATCTGCATTCAAATTCAACCTTCCAAAATGAATCACTTCACAATTTTCCAGGTTGAGCTCCATCTGCTACTTCTCAGCCCAGTTCTGATCCTGTCAATGTCCCATTGCAACCTACAACAGCCCTCCACACTATCCACAACTCCACCAACTTTCATGTCATCAGCAAACTTACTAACCCATCCTTCCACTTCCTCATCCGAGTCATTTATAACAATCACAAAGAGCAGAGGTCCCAGAACCGCTCCCTGTGGAACACCACTGGTCACCGTGCTCCAGGCTGAATACTTTCTATCTACCACCACTCTCTGTCTTCTATGGGTCAGCCAATTCTGTATCCAGACAGCCAGGTTTCCCTGTATCCCATACCTCCTTACTTTCTGAATGAGCCTCCCATGGGGAAACACCTCGCTAAAATCCATGTACACCACATCCACTGCTCTTCCTTAATTAATGCTTTTTGTCACATCCTCCAAGGATGCTAGAAGGTGTGTGAGGCATGACCTGCCCCTCACAAAACCATGCTATCGCTAATCAAGCTATGCTTTTCCAAGTATTCTTAAATCCTGTCTCTTAGAATCCTCTCCAATAATTTGCCCACCACTGACATAAGACTTATTAGTCCGTAATTCCCAGGATTATCCCAATTCCCATCCTTGAACTGTAGATCTTTCCATCCTCATTGTCCACTGGAGTAGCGCCAGATGATTGGAGGGTGGCAAATGTTATTTCCTTATAAAAGAAAGGGAATCGGGATAATCCTGGAAATTACAGGCCAATCAGTTTTACGTTAGTGGTGGGCAAAGTCTTGGAGAGGATTTTGAGAGACATTCTAAAGTCTGTCTCCCAATCTGCTCCTGCATGTCTCTGCTGCTAATGGGGGGGTCTGTAGAAAACTCCCATTAAAGTGACCGCTCCTTTCCGGTTTCTGACATCCACCCATATTGACTCTGTAGACAAACCCTCTCCAACAACCTTTCTTTCTGTAGCTGTGATACTAGTCCTGAATAGCAATGCCACTTCCCCCACCTTTTGTACCAACCTTCCTATTCCTTTTGAAACATCTAAACCCCAGAACATCCAACAATCATTCCTACCTCTGTGATATCCATGTCTCCGTAATGGCCACAACATCATAGTTCCAAGTACTGATCCATGTTCTAAGTTCATCACCTGGCACCTCTTGTGTTAAAATAGACATGCTTCAACCCATCGCACTGACTGCACCTTTGCCCTATCACCTGTCCATCCCTCCTCACAGACTCTCTGCCCAGAGTATCTGCCTGTTTACTACCTACTCCATCATCTGATCTGTAGCTATGGTTCCCAACCCCCTGCCAATCTAGTTTAAACTCTCACAATGAGTTTGAGCAACCCTCCTGCCCAGGATATTGGTGTCCCATCAGGTAAGGTGCAACCCATCCTTCTCGTACAGGTCCCAACTTCCCCAGAAGGTATCCCAATGATCCACACGTCTGAAGCCCTCCCTCTTACACCAGCCCTGAGGCCACTTGTTCATCTATTCGTTCAGTGTCTGTTTCTAGCCTCACTCACCCAAGACACTGGTAGCAATCCTGAGATTACCACTCTACTTGAGCTGCCTTTTAGCTTCCAACCTCACTCTTCATATTCACTTTTCAGGTCCTCATCCCTTTAATTAGCTATGTCATTGGTACCGATGTGTACCACAACTTCTGGCTCCCTTCTCTCCCCCTTAGGAATCCTGTAGACTCTATCAGAAACCTCCGTGACCCTGGCACCCTGGAGGCAACATACCATCTGGGAGTCTTGTTCGTGACCACCGAATCTCCTGTCTGTTCCTCTAACCATTGAATCTCCTATCACTATCACTCTCCTATTCTCCCCCCTTCCCTTCTGAGCCACAGAGACCTGGCCACTGAGGCTTTCCCCTGGTAGGCTCCCCACCCCCCCCAACAGTATCCAAAACGGTATACTTATTATTGAGGGGAATGGCCACAGGGGGTCCCTACACTGTCTGCCTCTTCCCATTTCCTCTCCTGGTGGTCACCCAGCTCCCTTTATCCTGTAACTTAGGTGTGACTGCCTCCCTATAACTCCTATAGGGATAGACAGAGAAGGAGCCGAGAGAGACAGAGAGACAGAGAGAGAGAGAGAGACAGAGCTGAAAATGTGTTGCTGGAAAAGCGCAGCAGATCAAGCAGCATCCAAGGAACAGGAGAATCGACGTTTCAGGCCCTTCATCAGGAATGAGGCTTGTGGGCAGGGGGGCTGAGAGATAAATGGGAGGGGGTGGGGTTAGGGGGTAAAGTGGCTAAGAATGCGATTGGTAGATGAAGGTGGAGAAGAAGGTGATAGGTCAGAGAGGGGGTGGAGCAGATAGATGGGAAAGGTGTTAGACAGGTCAGGAGGGTGGTGCCGAGTTGGATGCTTAGGACTGGGATAATTTGGAGGGAGGGGGAATGAGGAAACTGTTGAAATCCACATTTATCCCATGTGGTGCAGGGTCCCAAGGCTGAATATGAGGCGTTCTTCATCCAGGTGTTGGGTGGTAACGGTTTGGTGATGGAGAAGGCCCAGGACCTGCATGTCCTTGGTGGAGTGGGAGGGGGAGTTGAAGTGTTCAGCCACGGGGCGGTGAGGTTGATGGGGTGCAAGTGTCCCAGAGGTATTCCCTGAAATGATTTGCAAGAAGGCGTCTTGTTTTCCCAATATAGAGGAGACCACAGTGGGAGCAATGGATACTATAGATGGATGACAGTAGAGGTACAGGTAAATTTCTGTCAGGATCCTTTGGGGCCTTAGACAGAGGTGAGGGGAGTGGTGTGGGTGTACGTTTTGCACATCTTACGGTGGCAGGGAAAGGTGCCAGAAGAGGGATGTGGGCTGGTGGGGGTTGTGGACCTGATGGGGGAGTCGCGATGGGAATGACCTCTCCGGAATGCTGATGGGGTGGGATGGGAAATATATCTCTGGTGGTGGGGTCTGTTTGTAGGTGGCAGAACTGGCGGAGGATGATGCGAGGTATGCGGAGGTTGGTGAGATGGAAGGTGAGGACCAGGGAGGTTCTGTCCTTGTTGTGTTGGGAGGGGTGGGGTTCAATGGCAGGGGTGTGGGAAGTGGAGGAGATGTGCTGGAGGGCATCGTCAACCACGTGGGAAGGGAAATTGCGACCTTGGAAGAAGGAGGCCATCTGGGATTTTCTGAGGTGGAATTGGTCATCCTGGGAACAGATGCAGCAGAGGTGGAGGAGTTGGGAATAAAGCATGGAGTTTTTACAGGAGGTAGGCTGGGAGGAGATGTGGTCTAGGTAGCTGTGGGAGACGGTGGGCTGAGAGGAGATGTAGTCTAGGTAGCTGTGGGAGTCGGTGGGCTGAGAGGAGATGTGGTCTAGGTAGCTGTGGGAGTCGGTGGGCTGGGAGGAGATGTTCATGGTTAGTCGGTCGCCGGAGATGGTGTTGGAGGTCTAGGAAGGGGAGGGAGGTGTCTGAGATGGTCCAGGTGCATTTAAGGTTGGGGTGGAAGGTGTTGGAAAAGTGGATGGACTGTTCAATCTCCTGGTGGGAGCACGAGGCAGCGCCGATACAGTCATCAATATAGCGGAGGAACAGGTTGGGGGTGGTGCCGGTGTAACTGTGGAAGATAGATTGTTCCGCGTACCTGACAAAGAGGCAGGCATAGCTGGGTCCCTTGCAGGTGTTCATGGCTACCCCTTTGGTTTGGAGGAAATGGGAGGATTGGAAGGAGAAGTTGTTGAGGGTGGGGACCAGTTCAGCCAGGCAGATGAGGGTGTCAGTGGAAGGGAAATGGTTGGGACGGCGTGAGAGGAAGAAACGGAGGGCTTTGAGACGTTTGTCGTGGCGGATGTCCATGGTGAAGGTGAGGCGTTAGGGGCCGGTGTAATGAGAATCTTGGAAGAGGTGAAAGGTGTGAGTGGTGTCCTGAACATAGGTGAGGAGGTCCTGGACCAAGGGGGACAGGACGGTGTCAAGGTATGCAGAGATATGTTCGGTAGAGCAGGAGCAGGCTGAGACGATAGGTCAACTGGGGTAATCAGGTTTGTGAATTTTGGGTAGGAGAAAGAACTGGGCAGTGCGGGGTTTCTGGACTGAGGTTGGAGGCTGTGGATGGGAGATCCCCAGAGGTGATGAGGTTGTGGCTGGTCTGGGAGATGATGATTTGGTGATGGGAGGTGAGGTCATGGTCGAGGGGACAGCAGCAGGAGTGGTCTCTTTAGCAGTGTAGAGGTCGGTGCGCCAAATTACCACTGCACCCTCCATTTCTGCAGGTTTGATGGCAATTAGATTAGAGTAGATTCCCTACAGTGTGGAAACAGGCCCTTTGGCCCAACAAGTCCACACCGACATTCCGAAGAGTAACCCACCCAGACCCATTTTCCTAACACTATGGGTAATTTAGCATGGCCAATTCCCCTGGCCTGCACATCTTTGGATTGTGGGAGGAAACCGGAGCACCCGGAGGAAACCCACGCAGACACGGGGAGAACGTGCAAACTCCACACACAGTCACCCGAGGCTGGAATCGAACCTGGGACCCTGGTGCTGTGAGGCAGCAGTGCTAACCTCTGAGCCACCGTGCAACGATGTTGGGTTGGAGTGGAGGAGGTGGTAGGCTATACATTGCCAGAGCAAGAGGTTGGAGTGGGTGAGGGGGGTGGGCAGGTTGAGGTGGCTAATATCACGGCAGCAGTTGGAAATGAAGAGGTCGGGGAGGGGATAACAGACCACCGCGGGCTGTCCAGGTGGATGGGATGTGTTGGGGCAGGAGAAGGGGAAGGGGTCCTCAGAGGTTGGGCGGAGGTGGGGGCGGTGGAAGAAATGTTCAATGTCATTTATCCGGGAGCGTAGGGAGATGAAGGTGAGGCTGTTGATTGTTTGAATGAATTCTGACTTGTGCAGGACCATTAATTTTTTTTTCTGTTTTCTTCTGCTTCAGCTAATGTATCAAGCACTCCAACATCTCCCTCTCCAACAGGTAAATCCAAGGACAATTCCAGCTGACTTGCCTCTCTTTGACTGTTTGGTTCTGGCTTTCCCTGAGAATTGTAGAGAATAACAATCGGGTTGTCAAAGCTGAAAGGATCGCAGTCATCAGGACAGTTAGCAAGAATACCAATGCTTGGAAAATGCTGATATTAGTACTGTATGGCAGGAGCGGCAATTTGGCAGGTTGACTTTGATTGGGAGAGGCAGTGCTATGGAGAAATTACAAGTTCATGATGACTAACAGTTAGCTTCTAAGCTTTGTTTAATTTGTCGGGTTGGTCGGGTTGGCTGTTGCCTTTTTGGTGAATACAAGACAAAATGTCACTTTTCCCAGCAATAAGACATCTCCCATCTTTACTTTTGAACCAAACTCTTTCTCTTCCATTGCATGTTGTCTGTTGATTCCTGTTGTGGGACCACCGTTAACTCTTCCCATTATCCTCTTCCTGGAAGTGTGGATCACTGGTGAGCCAGTTCCTGTTGGTTTCTAACTGCCTTTGCCTTTGAGGCTCTCTGGGCCATTTCCAGAGGGGTCTGGAGTCACATGTAGGCCAGCCCAGGAAGGAGGGCAGATTCCTTCCCAGAAGGACATTTGGATTTTTATGACAATTGATGGTCACTGTTAATAAAGATTTCCAACTTCACATTTTGTTTGGGGTTGAAGCTATACCCTCATACATTAGCCCTCCCAGGCCAGTGACATTGCCACTATCCCTTGGTTTGATTCTTTGAAGACAGATGTTAGGCAGTGAATCATCCAAAACCATCCTCCAACAGCCTCAGCAGTTATTTCCCAACTTTGATTGGTCCACTCTGTCCCCAGTGGCGTGGGCGTCTTTGGTAATGGGCTGTGGAATTTGGAGTTGCCCTGGAGACTGTGGGAAGAAGAGGCCCCACCCTACACTCCTCTGTGGAGAGGGACGGAGGGAGGGATGGGGGTGATGCGGAGGGGGGAGGAGGAGTCCAACAGGACCATGGCCTAACATCTCCCAACCAGACCCTAACCACCTGAAATCTCATGGAAACAAGGTGCAGAGGGGCTGGGAGGGGGTAGGGTGGGGGTGTGTATGACCCATCCATTCAAAACTCTTCATTGGTCATTGAATGGCCACTTAATTGCCTCCTCTCCCTGCCGTCATTGTAGCTGCCATGGGGAGGGGAAGGGTAAATGGTGTGGCATTTAAGGTGGAGGAGCAGAGGGATCTTGGGGTCTATGTACATAGATCTTTGAAAGTTGCCACTCAGGTGGATAGAGCTTGTAAGAAGGCCTATGGTGTATTAGCGTTCATTAGCAGAGGGATTGAATTCAAGAGTCGTGAAGTGATGTTACAGCTGTACAGGACTTTGGTTAGGCCACATTTGGAGTACTGTGTGTAGTTCTGGTCGCCTCACTTTAGGAAAGATGTGGAAGCTTTGGAGAGGGTGCAGAGAAGATTTACCAGGATGTTGCCTGGAATGGAGAATAGGTCGTACGAGGATAGGTTGAGAGTGCTAGGCCTTTTCTCATTGGAACGGAGAAGGATGAGGGTTGACTTGATAGAGGTTTATAAGATGATCAGGGGAATAGATAGAGTAGACAGTCAGAGACTTTTTCCCCGGGTACAACAGAGTGTTACAAGGGGACATAAATTTAAGGTGAAGGGTGGAAGGCATAGGGGGGATGTCAGGGGTGGGTTCTTTACCCAGAGAGTGGTGGGGCATGTGCGCTGCCTGTGGGAGTGGTAGAGTCAGAATCTTTGGTGACCTTTAAGTGGCAATTGGATAGGTACATGGATGGGTGCTTAAGCTAGGACAAATGTTCGGCACAACATTGTGGGCTGAAGGGCCTGTTCTGTGCTGTATTGTTCTATGTTCTATGTTCTATGTTCTACCCCATGAATAAACACCATTACTCCTTTCCTCCCTCCACGTTTAGCTTCTCAAACCCAGATCTCCACCTTCCCTCTCCCCACTGGGATCCCTGTTCTGGGCCCCATGGTTGTAATTCCAACAGTGACCACCTTTCCAAGATGGCACTGATGAGTCCACTGAGCTGTCCAGTGTCTGATTGGCTGGTAGTTCTCTAAGGATGGGATGAGGTTCAGTCTGCATTCCCAGTAACGTAACCCTCAATGCTGCAGGATTCATTCGGACCAATCAGTCGGAAACCCAGTGAATATTTAGCCCGGTGAGGATCCACATTGTTCTGTGGAAACCAGTCCCAACATTTAGCTCCACCCATTGCTCCAATCACACTGGCCAATGACCCACTGACCCTCTGATCATCTGACCCACTGACCTCCTGTGCAAATGGACTGCAGCGGTTCAAGAAGACAGCTCACCCCCACGTTCTCAAGGGGCAACTAGGGATGGGCAATAAATACTGGGCCCAACCAGTGCTGCCCACATCCCACAAGTGAATAAAAGAAATGGCAATTGCTCGACTTCAGGAGCAGTCCCTGAGCTGTAAGGAATGGACTGACATGAGATGTGAGTGTGTTCCTTTCCTTCACTAATGGGAGGCTGGTCTCATTAATATGTGTTACAATTCCTTCAGCCACAGTCACTGTCCAGGACAGAGCTTCCTCACTCACTGCTGAGGTTTCACTGGCCCCCCTCGGAGAATGGTCGCTTTCCCATTAGTTTACACTTTTTATGGTTCTCAGCTGATTCCATAATTCCACTTCATCTAGAATCTTCCACAGAATAAGATCTACATAAATTTGTTTAACGAATATTCAATGTTTATTTTCCAAAACAATCCTGCAAATTATGGTGTCTTGTTTTCTTCCTTGAATTTACAAAATTAACTTTAATTTTACATTGCTCCTCAGACCCCATCACTTCTCCAACTCCCTCAGAGAAGACCACCTCATCCTCAACTCCCTCAGGAAGGACCACCTCATCCTCAACTCCCTCAGAGAGGACCACCTCATCCTCAACTCCCTCGGAGAGGACCACCTCATCCCCAACTCCCTCAGAAAGGACAACCTCATCCTCAACTCCCTCGGAGAGGACAACCTCATCCTCAACTCCCTCGGAGAGGACCACCTCATCCTCAACTCCCTCGGAGAGGACCACCTCATCCCCAACTCCATCACAAAGGACCACCTCATCCCCAACTCCCTCAGGAAGGACCACCTCATCCTCAACTGCCTCGGAAAGAACCATGTCATCTTCACCCTCCGAGATCTTCACAAGTTCACACCCAACATCAGTCATTGTACCATCATTGACCACGTCTCCTGTGTCATCAATATACCAAGGTATTAGTGAAAAATGTTCTGATTTATAGTACTTTTATAAATTGAGTTCCAATTTAATAGAAAGAAATCTCCAAACCATTTACTCTACCCCATGACTGATCTGGGAAGATGACTATGATACTGCAATGAATGAGGGGATAGACAGTGGTCAAAGAATAACGCCCCTAAAACGATGGTGGTCCAATTGAATCCAGCTGATCTACAAATTGACATGATGAAGCTGTTAGGTTTACAGGAAAAACCTCACCCAGCTCAGTCAGATCCTTGAGGGACGTGGTCAGTGAGATTGTTGACACATTGGTTTTAATTTTCTAGAATTCATTTGATTCCGAGAAGGGTCCATTAGATTGTAAAATCACAAATGTAATTTGTTTGTTCAAAAAGAGAGGACCATAGAGAAAGCAGGAAACTACATGTCAATTATCTTAACACAGACACAGGGAAAATGTTTGAAGCTATAATTAAAGATGTATAGCAGGGCACTAGGAAAGGTTGAAGCTAATCAAGCAGTGCCAACATAGTTATGTTTTATTCGCTTGTGGGATGTGGGTGTCCTTGGCTGGGTTCTCATTGATAGCCCGTCCCTAGTTGCCCCCCCCTTGAGAAGGTGGGGGTGAGCTGCCTTCTTGAACCACTGCAGTCCATGTGCTGTAGGTTGACCCACAATGCTCTTAGGGAGGGAATTCCAGGATTCTGACCCAATGACTGTGAAGGAACGGTGGTATATTTCTAAGTCAGGATGGTGAGTGGCTCGGAAGGGAAATTGCAGGGGATAGTGTTCCCAAGTATCTGCTGCCCTTGTCCTTCTAGATGGAAGTGGTGATGGGTTTGGAAGGTGCTGAGTCAGGATCTTTGGTGAATTTCTGCAGAGCATCTTATCGATAGTACACACTGCTGCCACTGAGCACCCGTGGTGGAGGGAGGGGATGTTTGTGGTTGTGGTGCTGATCAAGCGGCTGCTTTGTCCTGGATGGTGTCAAGCTTCTTGAATGTTGTTGGAGCTGCCCCCATCCAGGCAAGTGGGGAGTATTCCATCACACTCCTGACTTGTGCCTTGTAGATGGTGGACAGGCTTTGAGGAGTTAGGAGGTGAGTTACTCACCGCAGTGTCCCTAGTCTCTGACCTTCTCTTGTAGCCACTGTGTTTATGTGGTGAGTCCATTCGAGTATCTAGTTCATGGTAACCCCCAGGATGTTGACAGTGGGGGATTCAGTGTTGGGAACACCATTGAATGGCATGGAATGTCAAGATTCTCTTTTACTGGAGATGGCCATTGTCTGGCATTTGTGTGGCATGAATTGCCACTTGTCAGCCCAGGCCTGGATATTGTCCAGATCTTGTTGCATTTGAACATGGACTGCTTCAGTATCTGAGGAAACGAGTTTTTTTTTAGATTAGATTACAGTGTGGAAACAGGCCCTTCGGCCCAACAAGTCCACACCGACCCGCCGAAGTGAAACCCACCCATACCCCTACATTTACCCCTTACCTAACACTACAGACAATTTAGCATGGCCAATTCACCTGACCTGCACATCTTTGGACTGTGGGAGGAAACCGGAGCACCCGGAGGAAACCCACGCAGACACGGGGAGAATGTGCAAACTCCACACAATCAGTCGCCTGAGGCGGGAATTGAACCCGGGTCTCTGGCGCTGTGAGGCAGTAGTGCTAACCACTGTGCCACTGTGCCACCGTGCCACCCAGTTCTGTGAGAGAGAAATCATGTTTAACTAATTTATTAACATTCTTTGAGGGAGTAACACACTGTAAATAGAGGAGAACTGGTAGATGGACTAAGTTATTGCAACAACCAAAAACCCAGAGTGAGGGGAGAGCATTTTGGATTGGGTAGAGGATTAGCTGCCAAAGAGGGGAAACAGAGTTGGGTCATGTTTCAGGTTGATGAAATGTTACGAGTGGTGTGTCACATGAATTGGTGCTGGGACCTCAACTGCTTATAGTTTCTATCAGCTACCTAACTGCAGGAATAGAAGGTACAGTTATCACATTTACTAATGACACAAAGCTGGGCAGAATATAAGTTGTTCAAAGGACACAGGTGACGTGAAATATAGAATGAAGTGGGGAAATGTGAAATAGTCCACTCCAGCAGGAAGAGAGCAAACAAAGCACATTATCTTAGGCAGAGCATTCCAAATTTACACAACCCTCTGAGAAAAACATCTCCCTTCCTCTCTCCCCTGGAAGGGCCACCCCTAATTTGGAAACAATCCCCTCTAGTTCTGGATTGACCCACAAGGATAAGCATTCTTTCCATGTCCGCCTTGTCAAGATCATTCAGGATCTTGTATGCTTCCATCAAGTCATCCTTTATTCTCCTAAACTCCAATGGAAACAAGCCACCCTGTCCAACCTTTCCTCATACATTGACCCATTCATTCCAGATATTAATCTAGCAAACCTCTGAACCACTTCCAAAGTTTTAAAATCTTCCTTAAATGTGGAGATCAAAACTGCACCAAGTATTCAAGATGTGGTCTCACCAACACCCTGTATAACTGAAGCAGAGCATCTTTTGTTTTATGTTCAGTTCTTGTACTAAAAGATAATATCCCATTAACTGCCTTGATTACACGATGTACCTGCATGCTAACAAACACCTAAATCTCTCTGCACCTCGACATTCTTTTGTCACTCTCTAGTTAAGTAATATTCACTTGACAGTAAGAATAATTTCACGTTTTCCCACTCCATCTGGCATATGTCTGCCTGGTCAACGTATCTGTATCTGTCTGCAGCTTCCTTCATATTGTCTTTGCAATATGTTTTCCTATTTTGATCGCGTCTGTGAATTTAGCTGCCATGCCTTTGCTCTCTCAACTAAGACATTGAGCTAATTGTAAATATTGAGGGTTCCCTGCAGGATCCCACTCATGACATCCTGTCAATTATTTATACATACTCTTCATCTTCTTGTCAGCTGTGATCCACCTATAACTGCTCACAAAACAAAGCTTTTCACTGTACTGAGGTACGTGACCATAATAAATCAAATTAAATCTTATAGCCTGCTAGCAGCCAAACTTGTTTTTGTGTGAATATGTTGCTCTTGACACATTATAAGCATTTATTTTCCACGGTGGCTCAGTGGTTAGCACTGCTGCCTCACAGCGCCAGGGACCCAGGTTCGATTCCAGCCTCAGGCGACTGTCTGTGTGGAGTTTGCACGTTCTCCCCGTGTCTGCGTGGGTTTCCTCCCACAGTCCAAAGATGTGCAGGTCAGGGTGAATTGGCCATGCTAAATTGCCCATAGTGTTCAGGGGTGTGTCGGTTAGGTGCTTTAGTCAGGGGTAAATATAGGGTAGGGGGAGTAGGACTGGGTGGGCTACTCCTTGGCGGGTCGGTGTGGACTGGTTGGGCCGAAGGGCCTGTTTCCACACTGTAGGGATTGTATTGATTCTAATTACCTTTGATATGGCACCTTCTGAAAATCTAAGTGCACTAAGTCTCCAAGAGCCTGTTACTAATAAAGATATAGAATACAGAGGAAGCCCTTTGGCCCATCAATTCTGTCCCACCAAAACTATACCGTAATCTCACTCTCTAGCACAGGTTGGGTTTGACCCCACACCTTAACAGCTTCATCATGTCAGTTTATAGAATATTGACTTTACTGATTGTTTTCCTTTCTCAGACTTGTAAACACTCTTGCTTTCTGGTTTTACATTTCTCGCTCACTTTTCCTCTGTTTGATTTTACCTTTCATCATTCTCTGCTGCTCTTTATATTCCGAACGTGCCTCTGATCTGCCCCTCACCAAGAGGCAAGTAGATGCTCTTTCCTTCAGCTTGATGTTTTCTCCAAATGCTTTCATTTACCATGAGCAGTAGCTTCTCCACTTGGGAAGGTGTCGTTTTGATAGAAATATATTTATTCTGAGAATTTAGAAATATCCTCTCACATGTTTCCTGTTGCTTCTCTCATGAACTATCTCTAAGCCTAATATCTACAAATATAGATCAACAAAACCAGAGACTCCTGAAAGTGCAGATAGAGGCCACGCAGGTTATTAAGCCTGTCCACATCCCACCCTCCCCTGAACTCCACATTTACCAGGGTGAATCCACCTGGTCACCTCAGCCTGACTCAGTTCACATCACTCTAGATGGAAGTCCTTATCTTCACTCCCAGACCCTCTCTCAGAGCCACTCTCAGAGTTACTCTCAGAGTTACTCTCTTTCAAACTGGAATCAAGTTTAACCCTATTGTGTTTGGTGTTATCTGGGGGCGTTTATTCTGAGGTTATTAATTAATTCTGTCACATTCCCCAGTCCCAAGTCTAATAGAACCTGCTCTCTCTCTCTCTCGCTCTTTCGCTCTCGCTCTCTCGGTTCCAGAACAAACTGCTCTAAGAAACCATCCCAAAGATGCTCAGCAAACCCATCCAGCCAATCATTATTCACATGGCTATTCCAGTTAATACGGAGATTAGAATTTCCTGTGATTATCGCCAGTCTTTATAATAGAATAGACAATAGCAGTTGGCCATTTGGCCCTTTAAGCCTGTGATATCACAAGCATTCAATATTTCTACCTGGACATTTCATCCTACACTACGGTTTCTGTCAGAGTTTGTGGATCATTCCCTCCCATTCTATTCTGTACCTCCTAACAGGTAGCTGTATGTCTGATCCAGTGTAATGTGGATAAGGATGGTGTCTTTACCTTGATAACAGGAACTGAATGGTGGGGTGTTATTTAAATGGTGATAGATTGGGAAATATCGATGTATATTTGGACCTTGGTACATACATCGCAGGAAATGTAGGTACAGCGAGCTGGTAGGAAGGAAAATGCAATGGGAGCTGTCATTGTAACAGGGTTTGATAACAGCAGCAGGAAATCTTCCTGCTGGTGTACAGTGGGCCCACTCGCTGTGTACTGTGCACAGTATTGTTTCTTTACCCATGAGAGGGTGTACTCACATCAAGGGACCGTTCACTAGATTGATTCCTGTATTGGCAGGTTTGTTGCAGGAGCAGAGGGTGTGTTTACAGGGTCTGTATTCACTGGAGTTCAGAAGAATGCAAGGAGATCTTACTGAAATGTATAAAATTCTGACAGGGCTGGACAGACTAGATGCAGGGATGATACTGCCCCTAGTTGAGGGGCCCAGAACAAGGGGTCAAAATCAGGATTGGATCTCAATCTCTAAATCATTTGGGACTGAGATGAGGTGAAATGTCTTCACGCAGAGGCCGGTGATCCTGTGGAATTCTCTACCACAAAATGCTGTGGAGGTGAGGTCACTGAACATATTTAAGAGAAATATACTTACATTTCTCGCCATTAAAGGTATGAAGGAGTCTGGGGAGACGTTGGAAATTTGGTGTTGAGTTGGAGAATCATATTAAATGGCAGGACAGGCTCAGTGGGGTGAATGGCCTCTGATGTTAGCTAGTCTTTGAGAAACAGAGAAACAAACACTTTGCTTTTTGTTTCAGTGCATTTCTTCAGGACTTTGATGTCATTCAGTTCCGTGAACCTCGGATCGGACAATATCTGGAATGTTACAGAAAGTTGGGTAAGTGTATACAAACACAGCAACACCTCACGCAGTGAGTAACGCCCAAGAGAACACAGCAGACACTGAGTCCCCAAGGACACATCATTCCCGAGTAACAGACAGGCCCCTGCGCTGACTGGAAAACACACCGACTAAAGTCAACGCCTTCCCAACACCTTCAGAACTAGAAATCAATCCAGAAACACACACTTGGGGCAGTCACGATGAACAATTTACTTTACATTGTCGTTAAACTCCTCCAGAGTCAATCTTGCTCATTAATAAAGGACTCTCTATCCTTACTCTTTCTGGCCTACCTCGGGGGGTGGGGGGTGGGGGTGTGGCGTGTGCGGGGGGGGGGGGGGGGGGGGGGTGCATGGGGGTGGGGAATGTACACAATTTGTATTCAGCATTTTTCCCATCATCCCTGTCCCTTCAAACTTCTTCACATTAATACACTTCCCCAACACCTCCCCCACTCTCCCCAACACCTCCCCCACTCTCCCCCACACCTCCCCTACCCTCCCCAGCCCACCCCACAAGCCCCCACACCTTTCCCACTCCTCCCCACACCCCTCACACCTTCCCCATGCGCCCCCACACCTTCCCCACTCCCCCTCACACCTTCCCCACTCCCCCTCACACCTTCCCCACTCCTCCCACACCTTCCCCACTCGCCCCCACACCTTCCCCACTCGCCCCCACACCTTCCCCACACCTTCCCCACTCCCCCTCACACCTTTCCCACTCCTCCCACACCTTCCCCACTCCCCCTCACACCTT
Source organism: Chiloscyllium plagiosum (assembly GCF_037043375.1). Lineage (NCBI taxonomy): Eukaryota > Metazoa > Chordata > Chondrichthyes > Orectolobiformes > Hemiscylliidae > Chiloscyllium > Chiloscyllium plagiosum. The sequence goes on from NW_028270149.1 coordinate 1,867,590, forward strand.
CCCCACTACCCCCCACACCTTCCCCACCCTCCCCCACACCTTCCCCACTCCTCCCACACCTTCCCCACCTTCCCCACCCTCCCCATCACCTTCCCCACCCTCCCCCATGCCTTCCCCACTCCCCCCACACCTACCCCACCCTTCTTCTCCCCTCCCTCACACCAATTCTCAGCAGGTCACAGGAGCAGGGGCCAATTGCGCCCTTTAACCCCCCCCCACACTCCACCCCCACCCTCATGTCCCACAATCCACGCCCACCCCCACCCCCCACCCCCACCCCCAACCCCCAGCCCCACCCCAACTCCACACCTCTCCACTCCCCTCACATCTTCCCCACTCCCCTCACATCTTCCCCACTCCCCCCACACCTTCCCACTTCACTCACCCCACACCTTCCCCACCCTCCCCCACCCCCACCCCCAACCCCCAGCCCCACCCCCAACTCCACACCTCTCCACTCCCCTCACATCTTCCCCACTACCCTCACATCTTCCCCACTCCCCTCACTCCCCCCCACACCTCCCCTACCCTCCCCCGCCCACCCCACCCTCCCCCACACGTTCCCCACCCTCCCCCACACCTTCCCCACTCCTCCCACACCTTCCCCACTATCCCTCACACCTCTCCCACACTCCCCCACACCTTCCCCACTCCCCCCACACCTTCCCCACTCCCCCCACACCTTCCCCACTCCTCCCCACACCTTCCCCACTCCTCCCCACACCCCTCACACGTTCCCCACTCCCCCCACACCTTCCCCACTCCTCCCCACACCCCTCACACCTTCCCCACTCGCCCCCCACACCTTCCCCACTCCTCCCACACCTTCCCCACTCCCCCTCACACCTTCCCCACTCTCCCTCACACCTTCCCCACTCCTCCCACACCTTCCCCACTCGCCCCCACACCTTGCCCACACACCTTCCCCACACCTTCCCCACTCGCCCCCACACGTTCCCCACTCCCCCTCACACCTTCCCCACTCCTCCCAAACCTCCCACTCCCCCCCACACCTTCCCCACCCTCTCCCACACCTTCCCCACTCCTCCCACACCTTCCCCACCTTTCCCACACCCCTCACACATTCCCCACTCCCCCCACACCTTCCCCACTCCTCCCCACACCCCTCACACCTTCCCCACCCTCTCCCACACCTTCCCCACTCCTCCCACACCTTCCCCACCTTTCCCACACCCCTCACACATTCCCCACTCCCCCCACACCTTCCCCACTCCTCCCCACACCCCCCACACCTTCCCCACTCCTCCCACACCTTCCCCACTATCCCTCACACCTCTCCCACACTCCCCCACACCTTCCCCACTCCCCCCACACCTTCCCCACTCCCCCCACACCTTCCCCAATCCTCCCCACACCTTCCCCACTCCTCCCCACACCCCTCACACGTTCCCCACTCCCCCCACACCTTCCCCACTCCTCCCCACACCCCTCACACCTTCCCCACTCGCCCCCCACACCTTCCCCACTCCTCCCACACCTTCCCCACTCCCCCTCACACCTTCCCCACTCTCCCTCACACCTTCCCAACTCCTCCCACACCTTCCCCACTCGCCCCCACACCTTCCCCACTCGCCCCCACACCTTCCCCACACCTTCCCCACTCGCCCCCACACGTTCCCCACTCCCCCTCACACCTTCCCCACTCCTCCCACACCTTCCCCACTCCCCCTCACACCTTCCCCACTCCCCCCACACCTTCCCCACCCTCCCCCACACCTTCCCCACCTTCCCCACTCCCCCCATCACCGTCCCCACCCTCCCCCACACCTTCCCCACTCCCCCCACACCTACCCCACCCTTCTTCTCCCGTCCCCCACACCAATTCTCAGCAGGTCACAGGCCAATTGCACCCTTTAACCCCCCCCACACTCCATCCCCACCCTCATGTCCCACAATCCACGCCCACCCTCACCCCCCACCCCCACCCACAATCCCCAGCCCCACCCCCAACTCCACACCTCTCCACTCCCCTCACATCTTCCCCACTCCCCTCACATCTTCCCCACTCCCCCCACACCTTCCCCACTCCCCTCACCCCCCCCCACACCTTCCCCACCCTCCCCCACCCCCACCCCCAACCCCCAGCCCCACCCCCAACTCCACACCTCTCCACTCCCCTCACATCTTCCCCACTCCCCTCACATCTTCCCCACTCCCCCCACACCTTCCCCACTCCCCTCACTCCCCCCCACACCTCCCCTACCCTCCCCCGCCCACCCCACCCTCCCCCACACCTTCCCCACCCTCCCCCACACGTTCCCCACCCTCCCCCACACCTTCCCCACTCCTCCCACACCTTCCTCACTCCCCCTCACACCTCTCCCACACTCCCCCACACCTTCCCCACTCCCCCCACACCTTCCCCACTCCCCCCACACCTTCCCCACTCCTCCCACACCTTCCTCACTCCCCCTCACACCTCTCCCACACTCCCCCATACCTTCCCCACTCCCCCCACACCTTCCCCACTCCTCCCCACACCTTCCCCACTCCTCCCCACACCTTCCCCACTCCTCCCCACACCCCTCACACGTTCCCCACTCCCCCCACACCTTCCCCACTCCTCCCCACACCTTCCCCACTCCTCCCCACACCCCTCACACGTTCCCCACTCCCCCCACACCTTCCCCACTCCTCCCCACACCCCTCACACGTTCCCCACTCGCCCCCACACCTTCCCCACTCCTCCCACACCTTCCCCACTTGCCCTCACACTTTCCCCACTCCCCCTCACACCTTCCCCACTCCTCCCACACCTTCCCCACTCCCCTCCACACCTTCCCCATCCTCCCCCACACCTTCCTCACTCCTCCCACACCTTCCCCACCCTCCCCCACATCTTCCCCACTCCCCCCCACACCTACCCCACCCTTCTTCTCCCCTCCCCCACACCAATTCTCAGCAGGTCACAGGAGCAGGGGCCAATTGCACCCTTTAACCCCCCCACACTCCACCCCCACCCTCATGTCCCACAATCCACGCCCACCCCCAACCCCCAGCCCCACCCCCAACTCCACACCTCTCCACTCCCCTCACATCTTCCCCACTCCCCTCACATCTTCCCCACTTCCCCCACACCTTCCCCACTCCCCTCACTCCCCCCACACCTTCCCCACTCCCCTCACTCCCCCCACACCTTCCCCACTCCCCCCGCACCTTTCCCACTCCCCCCCAATTTCCCCACCCTCCCCCACACCTTCCCTATTCCCCCCACACCTTCCCCACCCTCCCCCACACCTTCCCCACACCTTCCCCACACCTACCCCACACCTACCCCACCCTCCCCCACACCTACCCCATCACCTTCCCCACCCTCCCCCACACTTTCCCCACTCCCCCCACACCTACCCCACCCTTCCTCTCCCCTCCCTCACACCGATTCTCAGCAAGTCACAGGAGCAGGGGCCAATTGCACCCTTTAACCCCCCCCCACACTCCACCCCCACCCTCATGTCCCACAATCCACCCCCACCCTCCACCCCGACTCCCCCACTCCCCCACTCCCCCAATCCCCAACCCCACCCCCAACTGTCAACCTCCTCACAGATCCTCAGTTGTCGTGGAGACTCAGGGCTGAGGCCAGATGTACCTTTTGATAATTTGATCTTCAAAATACCATTAAACAACAACATTAAAAAGGTCAGAGTTTTCTCATCCTCCAGCCCACTCAGTGTGACCCTCTGTCCTGTCACTGAGTTTTGAGCTTATTCTGCCTCTGGGTTTAGTCCCCTGTGGACAGTAATGGACAGTAATGTTTCAAACACTGTCATCTCTTCCTGATCACTCACATTTCATCCCAACTGTCTTCCTCAGCTAAAGTCAACCTTCAACACTGAAGACCTTCAGCTGCTGGATGTGATAACCTTAGAGACTGAACACAGGTCAGTGTCTGGACAAACCCACAGCCATCAGGGACCCACTTGTTGGCACCATATCTACTGAGGAGACAAAGCTAGTTGGGAGAGTCAGCTTTGAACAGGAGATAAGGAGCTTACAAAGGGAAATGGAGAGGTCAAGGGAATAGACAAAGATCTGGCAAACAGAATACAATGTGGAAAAGTGAGACATTGTCTATTTTGGGAGAAAGAAATATAAAAGCATATTACCCAAACAGCGAGAGGGTGCAGAGCTGTGACATGCAGAGGTCTGGGTATCCTGCTGCATGAATCACACAAGGTTAGTCTGCAAGTACTGCAAGTAATCAGGAAAACTGAGAGAAAGTGATGGTTTATTGTGGAGGGAATTGAATATAAGAGAAGGGAGCTCATACTTCAGTTACACAGGGCAGAGGTGAGACCTATCTGGGGTTCCATGTAAAACACTGGTCACTGTACTGACAGAGGGGCAATTAAAACATAAAACATGGAACAGTGCAGCACAGAGCAAGCGTTTCAGCCCACCTTAACTGTGCTAACCACAATACCATTCTGAACTCATCTCACCTTCCTGCAATGGTCCGTATCTGTCTGTTCATGTCTCTGACTAAATGTATCTTAAACATTGCTATTGTATCTGTTTCTGTCATTTCCGCTGACAGTGCGTTCCACTCTCTGTAAAACAAACTTGCCTTGCACATCTCCACTGAACTTTTCCCCTTTCACCTTATACCTATGCTCCCGATGTTTCATCTTTCCATTCTGGGAAAAAGACTCCAACTATGCATGTGTCCATGCCTCTCATTATTACGTCAGGATCCCCCCAGCCTCTGAAGCTCTAGTGAAAGCAGTCCAAATTTATCCACCCTCTCCTATAGCCAATACACTCCAATCCAGGCAGCCTCCTGGTAAACCTGTAAGTCTGTCCAAAGCCTCCACATCCTTCTGGTCACATGGTGACCAGAGCTGCACACAATACTCCAAAGGTGGCCTAATGAAAGTTTTATACAGCTGACATACCAACTTTTGTACTCAGTGTCCCAACGACCGAAGGCAAGCATGACATACACCTTCTTTACTATGTTGCTGTTTTCAGGGAACTGGACTTGCACCCCGAGATCTCTCTGTATATCCGTGCCCCTGTATACCCCAAGATCCCTCTGTATTCAAAGTTTGTGCGAAGATTTGTAGCTCGGGTGCTCGTTGTTGTGGTTCTGTTCGCCGAGCTGGAAGTTTTTGTTGCAAACGTTTCGTCCCCTGGCTAGGCGACATCATCAGTGCTTGGGAGCCTCCTGCGAAGCGCTTCTTTGATGTTTCCTCCGGTGTTTATAGTGGTCTGTCCCTGCCGCTTCCGGTTGTCAGTTTCAGCTGTCCGCTGTAGTGGTCGGTATATTGGGTCCAGGTCGATGTGTTTGTTGATGGAGTTTGTGGATGAATGCCATGCCTCTAGGAATTCCCTGGCTGTTCTCTGTCTGGCTTGCCCTATGATAGTAGTGTTGTCCCAGTCGAATTCATGTTGCTTGTTGTCTGCGTGTGTGGCTACTAAGGATAGCTGGTCGTGTCGTTTCGTGGCTAGTTGATGATCATATATGCGGATTGTTAGCTGTCTTCCTGTTTGTCCTATATAGTGTTTAGTGCAGTCCTTGCATGGTATTTTGTACACTACATTCGTCTTGCTCATGTTCTCACCAGAACGAAGGACCCGATACCCAGCATATACAGATCCCTCTGTATATCCATTCTCCTGTATATCCCGAGATCCCTCTGTATATCCATTCTCCTGTATATCCAGAGATCCCTCTGTATATCCGTGCCCCTGTATACCCCGAGATCGCTCTGTATATCCATTCTCCTGTATATCCCGAGATCCCTCTGTATATCCATGCTCCTGTATATCCCGAGATCCCTCTGTATATCCATGCTCATGTATATCCCGAGATCCCTCTGTATATCCATGCCCCTGTATACCCCGAGATCCCTCTGTATATCCGTGCCCCTGTATACCCCGAGATCCCTCTGTATATCCATGCCCCTGTATACCCCGAGATCCCTCTGTATATCCATGCCCCTGTATACCCTGAGATCCCTCTGTATATCCATGCTCCTGTATACCCTGAGATCCCTCTGTATATCCATTCTCCTGTATACCCTGAGATCCCTCTGTATATCCATGCTCCTGTATATCCCGAGATCCCTCTGTATATCCATGCCCCTGTATACCCCGAGATCCCTCTGTATATCCATTCTCCTGTATATCCCGAGATCCCTCTGTATATCCATGCTCCTGTATACCCTGAGATCCCACTGTATATCCATTCTCCTGTATATCCCGAGATCCCTCTGTATATCCATTCTCCTGTATATCCCGAGATCCCTCTGTATATCCATGCTCCTGTATACCCCGAGATCCCTCTGTATATCCATGCCCCTGTATACCCCGAGATCCCTCTGTATATCCATGCTCCTGTGTACCCCGAGATCCCTCTGTATATCCATGCTCCTGTATACCCCGAGATCCCTCTGTATATCCATGCTCCTGTATACCCCGAGATCCCTCTGTATATCCGTGCCCCTGTATACCCCGAGATCCCTCTGTATATCCGTGCCCCTGTATATCCCGAGATCCCTCTGTATATCCGTGCCCCTGTATACCCTGAGATCCCTCTGTATATCCGTGCCCCTGTATACCCTGAGATCCCTCTGTATATCCGTGCCCCTATATACCCTGAGATCCCTCTGTATATCCGTGCTCCTGTATATCCCGAGATCCCTCTGTATATCCGTGCCCCTGTATACCCCGGGATCCCTCTGTATATCCGTGCCCCTGTATACCCCGAGATCCCTCTGTATATCCGTGCCCCTGAATACCCCGAGATCCCTCTGTTTATCCGTGCCCCTGTATACCCCGAGATCCCTCTGTTTCTCCGTGCCCCTGAATACCCCGAGATCCCTCTGTTTATCCGTGCCCCTGTATACCCCGAGATCCCTCTGTTTCTCCGTGCCCCTGTATACCCCGAGATCCCTCTGTTTATCCGTGCCCCTGTATACCCCGAGATCCCTCTGTTTCTCCGTGCCCCTGTATACCCCGAGATCCCTCTGTATATCCGTGCCCCTGTATACCCCGAGATCCCTCTGTATATCCGTGCCCCTGTATACCCCGAGATACCTATGTATATCCGTGCCCCTGTATACCCCGAGATCCCTCTGTATATCCGTGCCCCTGTATACCCCGAGATCCCTCTGTTTATCCGTGCCCCTGTATACCCCGAGATCCCTCTGTTTCTCCGTGCCCCTGTATACCCCGTGATCCCTCTGTATATCCATGCCCCTGTATACCCCGAGATCCCTCTGTATATCCATGCCCCTGTATACCCCGAGATCCCTCTGTATATCCATGCTCCTGTATACCCCGAGATCCCTCTGTATATCCATGCCCCTGTATACCCCGAGATCCCTCTGTATATCCGTACTCCAAAGGGTCCTGCCAATTACTGTATACTCTCCTCTTCCATCTGACCTCCCAAAATGCATCACTCACATTCGTCTGGATTAAACTCCATCTGCCGTTTCTCTGTCTAACTTTTCAGCTGATCTAATTCTGCTGTTTCCTTTAATAACCTTCCTCACCATCCCCAACTCTATCAATGTTTGCATCTTCTGCAAACTCTTGAATCAAACCACTTATACTTTCATACAAATCATTTTATATTTTACAAACAACACTGTTCCCAGTACTTGCTGGGAACACCACTAGTCCCAGGCCTCCAGTCAGAAAAACACCCCTTCACACTACCTCCTTTCTGCTGTGACCAAGCCTACCTTGTCAAATGCTTTAGTAAAGTCCATGTAGATCACACCCACTGCCCTGCTCTCATCGATCATTGTCATCACTTCCTCAGAAGACTCAATCAGATTTGTGAGAGAAGACCTTCCCTGTTTAAAGCCACTCTGACTATCCGGAATCAGTCATGTTTTTCCCAAATATGAATCTATCCTGTCCCTAAGTATCTACTGCCCCTATCACTGAGTTAAGGATCACCAGCCTATAATTTCCTGACTTATTCCTGTTGCCCTTCTTGAACAGAGGAACAACACTCTCCAGTGTTCCCGGACCCTGTCTGTGTCTAGTTGATCTCATTGGGGTTTCACACAATTTGATAATTTGTGATGACTTAGGGAACAGTGGGGCACAATGATGGCCATTCTTGTCTGAGTTAAACCCCACCAATAGCCTGTGTAAACCTGAGGCTATGGCATAGTGGTAGGCAGTTATCTGCATGTGTGCTGTTCAGGGAGGAGTGGTGCTGAGTGAGTATGTGTTCCTGGGGATCTGGAGCACGGTGAGAGTTTGGTGCAGAGGGGAAGCAGTGTGTTTCACTTTCCCCTCTGTGTGCTTCATTGTTCATCAGGAACAGGCTGCAGAGCAGTTGGTATTCTTTGATATCAAGCATTTTCCATAAGGCCATAAGACATAGGAGCGGAAGTAAGGCCATTCGGCCCATCGAGTCCACTCCGTCATTCAATCATGGCTGATGGGCATTTCAACTCCATTTACCCGCATTCTCCCCGTAGCCCTTAATTCGTTGTGACATCAAGAATTTATCAATTTCTGCCTTGAAGACATTTAGCGTCCCAGCCTCCACTGCACTCTGCGGCAATGAATTCCACAGGCCCACCACTCTCTGGCTGAAGAAATGTCTCCGCATTTCTGTTATGAATTTACCCCCTCTAATTCTAAGGCTGTGTCCACGGGTCCTAGTCTCCTCGCCTAATGGAAACAATTTCCTAGCATCCACCCTCTCCAAGCCATGTATTATTTTGTAAGTTTCTATTAGATCTCCCCTTAATCTTCTAAACTCCAATGAATACAATCCCAGTATCCTCAGCCGTTCCTCATATGTTAGACCTACCATTCCAGGGATCATCCGTGTGAATCTCCGCTGGACACGCTCCAGTGCCAGTATGTCCTTCCTGAGGTGTGGGGACCAAAACTGGACACAGTACTCCAAATGGGGCCTAACCAGAGCTTTATAAAGTCTCAGTAGCACAACGGTGCTTTTATATTCCAACCCTCTTGAGATAAATGACAACATTGCATTCGCTTTCTTAATCACGGACTCACCTTGACCCTAACACTCCAGCAGCACCCTGACAGCATTCACAGGGCACTGTGACACAGGCCAGGAGGGGAACTGGCCAGGACATCACTGTGGGGGTGGGGAATGTCACTGTGGGGGTGGTGGTGGGTGTGGGGGGACCCTCACTGTGGGGGTGGGCCTGTCACTGTGGGGGTGGAGGTGGGGCGAATGTCACTGTGGGGTGGGGGCCCTCATTGTGGGGGTGGGGAATGTCACTGTGGGGGTGGGGGTCTCTGGAACAGGAAGGGGCCCAGCGCTCCACAGTGAATGGCCTCATTGCTGAGTGCCGTGGAGATGCTGTGATTTCCTGAACACATTAAAGGGGATGTGGCCTTTCATAATCAGACCCCATTCCTTTTTCAGACATAGTGCCCAAAGTGGAGCCATGATCAAACCCAGGAAGGTAAGGACACCTCCTCTCTGGCCTGTCTCCCCGGCGATAACAAATGGAATTCAGACAATCTCTGAAACCAAACATGGCAACTATCTGACAAAGGATTATTAATACAGGGCTCACTGTCCCTCAGCTTAACCCTCTAAAGATCATAAAACTCCGGGTAAAATTCAAAAATATCTCCTCATGTGCAGTGCTCACTCCCTCTGCACTGACCCTCCGACAGTGTGGCACTCCCTCTGCACTGACCCTCCGACAGTGCAGCGCTCCCTCAGTACTGACCCTCCGACAGTGCCCACTCCCTCAGCTCTGACCCTCCGACAGTGCGGCACTCCCTCAGCACTGACCCTCCGACAGTGCGGCACGCCCTCAGCACTGACCCTCCGACAGTGCCCATTCCCTCAGCTCTGACCCTCCGACAGTGCGGCACTCCCTCAGCACTGACCCTCCGACAGTGCCCACTCCCTCAGCTCTGACCCTCCGACAGTGCGGCACTCCCTCACACTGACCCTCCGACAGTGCCCACTCCCTCTGCACTGACCCTCCGACAGTGCGACACTCCCTCAGCACTGACCCTCCGACAGTGCCCACTCCCTCTGCACTGACCCTCCGACAGTGCCCACTCCCTCTGCACTGACCCTCCGACAGTGCGGCACTCCCTCAGCACTGACCCTCCGACAGTGCGGCACTCCCTCAGCACTGACCCTCCGACAGTGCAGCGCTCCCTCAGCACTGACCCTCCGACAGTGCAGCGCTCCCTCAGCACTGACCCTCTGACAGTGCGGCGCTCCCTCAGTACTGACCCTCTGACAGTGCGGCGCTCCCTCAGCACTGACCCTCCGACAGTGCCCACTCCCTCTGCACTGACCCTCCGACAGTGCGGCACTCCCTCAGCACTGACCCTCCGACAGTGCCCGCTCCTTCAGCACTGACCCTCCGACAGTGCGGCACTCCCTCAGTACTGTCCTGCTGTCGGGCTGTGGATGTGGGTGTGAAATCTCTGGATTGTGTGGGAATGGTTTGGGTGTGAGGGAGTTGAGTGGATGGCGTGGAGGATGCCCGTTCATCTCTTCCCAGCAACATGCGCTCAGGAGCGAGGGCCCTTACAGAATAATGAGGAGAAATGGTTTCCTGACTCTCACTGATTTGAAGGGAATTGGCCTGAGAACGAAACAGTAGAAGCAGACAGATCATGTTTTTGTGCAGTTAGCTGTGAACTGGAATGGGCTGAATCGCTGAAAATTTGTTGTGCTATGGGGAAAGAGCAGAGGAATCAAATTAATTGGTTTGATCTCACAAAGAGCCCTGACATGCTCGATAAACTAGGTAAAAACAATGACTGCAGATGCTGGAAACCAGAGTCTGGATTAGAGTGGTGCTGGAAAAGCACAGCAGGTCAGGCAGCATCCAAGGGGCAGGAAAATCGATGTTTCAGGCAAAAGCCCTTTTTCAGGAATGGAGGATTCTATTCCTGATGCTCAAAACGTCGATTTTCCTGCCCCTCGGATGCTGCCTGACATGCTGTGCTTTTCCAGCAACACACTGATCTAAACTTGATAAACTGAATACTCTCGTCCTGTGCTGTGTCTGTGTAATGTTCTGACCCAGAGTTACCTGTGCTATCCGTGATTCCGAACACTGCATTACTGCTCTGTTGGTTTAAAATCCCAGCGGAAGACAAATTCCTGGTGCATGGAACTCTGTTGAAGAGTAAACATTTACTCAGTTTTATTTGCAGGTTCGAAGGAAAGTTCAATCTTCGGGGAATAGGTAGGAGACTGTATAAATTACAGCACTAACGTTTGCTCCGTGCTTCAGTTTAAACTTTGACAATAAAACCATCTTTTTAATTAAAAGAGTTTACCAAAGTGCTGTAACCAATGGTCTTTGAATTCTATCAGGTACGAATGTGTATTCAGACTACAGGCCATCTCAACAATCACTGCCAAACAAATAACACAGGAGATAAAGGAAAGATTGACAAACACAAATTACACCAAGTCCACACTGGTCCTGGCAGTAGATCCCAGCAGTATCTTTGTCTACAGCTTTGGTAATTAGCTTTGCTTCCAGATTCTCTCTGTCATATTGACATTAAACAATGTAATCCTTTATTAATATTTACTGTAGCTGGGTGGAGCATGGTAATAAAGCCCTACAAACGTTGGAATTAGGAACCGGAGACAGAGACATCAGGGAGATTGAAGCCACTGCTGGCCAAGCACATGGACAGCAGGAAATTGAGGGGTGTGTAGGTTCGATTGATCTTAGATTAAGATAAACGCTCAGCACAACATCGTGGGCCGAAGGGCCTGTACTGTGCTGTTCTGTGAGACGATGTGGTCCTTTGAGTCTTTACCACCATTAAACAACATTCCTGGATTCCTCATGCTCCGCAGGCATCAATCCCCGGATTCCCCTGGATTCCTCCGGATTCCCCCATCTTTAAAACGTTCAATGCCTCGACTGCATCCTGAGGTACAGAGTTCAAAGGTCACACACTCATCTGAAAGGGGTACAACTCATTCCTGGAACGGTGACCCCAAACCATTCCCCTCCCTCTCCCCCTCTTCCCTACCCACTCTCCCCTTTCCCCTCTCCCATTCCCCCCTCTCCTTCCCTCCTCCCCTTCCCTCCTCCCCTCCACCACCCCTCCCCTTCCCCTACCCCTTCTACCACCCCCTCCTCCCCTTCCCCCTCTCCCCTTCCCCCTCCTCCCCTTCCCCTCTCCCTTCCCCCCCTCCCTTTCCCCCCCTCCCTTTCCCCCCTCTCCCTTTCCCCCCTCTCCCTTTCCCCCCTCTCCCTTTCCCCCCATCTCCCTTCCCCCCTCCCTTTCTCCTCCCCTCTCCCCTTCCCCCTCCTCCCCTTCCCCCTCTCCCTTCCCCCCTCTCCCTTTCCCCCCTCTCCCTTTCCCCCCCTCTCCCTTTCCCCCCTCTCCCTTTCCCCCTCTCCCTTTCCCCCCCTCCCTTCCCCCACTTTCTCCCCCTCTCCCCTTCCCTCCCTCCCTTTCTCCCCCCCTCTTCCTTTCTCCCCCCCTCTCCCTTTCCCCCCCTCTACCTCCCCCCCCCCTTTCCCCCCCTCTCCCTTTCTCCCACCTCCCTTCCCCCCCCTCCCTTCCATCCCTCTCCCTTTCCCCCCCTCCCTTCCCCCCCTTTCCCCCCTTTCCCCCCCCTCCCCTTCCCCCCTCCCTTTCTCCCCCCCTCTCCCTTTCTCCCCCCCTCTCCCTTCCCCCCCTCTCCCTTTCCCCCCTCTCCCTTCCCCCCTCTCCCTTTCTCCCCCCTTCCCTTCCCCCTTCTCCCTTTCCCCCCTCTACCTTTCTCCCCCCCTCCCTTCCCCCCCTCTCCCTTCCACCCCTCTCCCTTTCCCCCCCCTCTCCCTTTCCCCCCCCTCTCCCTTTCCCCCACCCCCTCCCTTTCCCCCCCCTCTCCCTTTCCCCCCCTCTCCCTTTCTCCCCCCACTCCCTTTCCCCCCCTCTCCCTTCCCCCTCTCCCTTTCCCCCCCTCTCCCTTTCCCCCCCTCTCCCTTTCCCCCCCTCTCCCTTTCCCCCCCTCTCCCTTTTCCCCCCCTCTCCCTTTTCCCCCCCTCCCTTACCCCCCCTCCCTTACCCCCCTCCCTTTCTCCCCCCCTTCCTTCCCCCCCTTCCTTTCCCCCCCTTCCCCCCTCTCCCTTTCTCCCCCCCTCTCCCTTCCCCCCTCTCCCTTTCTCCCCCCATCACCCTTCCCCCCCTTCCCCCCCTCTCCCTTTCCCCCCTCTCCCTTTCCCCCCTCTCCCTTTCCCCCCTCTCCCTTTCCCCCCTCTCCCTTTCCCCTCTCTCCCTTTCCCCCTCTCTCCCTTTCCCCCTCTCTCCCTTCCCCCCTCTCCCTTCCCCCCCTCTCCCTTTTCCCCCCCTCTCCCTTTTCCCCCCTCCCCTTCCCCCCTCCCCTCCACCTTCCCCCCTCCCCTTCCCTTTCCCCAGCACAGAGAGGGCCGCGCAGAGAGAGGGAGGGGTCTGCACTGAATCTTATGTAACGAAGCTGAGTAAGTGTTTGAAGTATCAGTGGGGGAGTGTTTTGTCAACATAATCATAACTCCGTAAAATTCAAGATTGTTCGGGAAAAGGACAAGAATGGGCCTGAAAGCCAAGCTCCCAACTGGGGGAGGGCTACCTTTAATACAATCAGCTGTGATTTGTCCCCAGTGGTCTGGGAGTAGATGCTTTCAAGTAAATCTGTTTCCAAGTGGGATGCATTCAAGAAGGAAATATAGCGAGTCAATATCCTCCAATAAAGAAAAAGGATGGGACCATCAAATCCCGTGAACCCTGGATACCAAAGGATATCGGGCACTGGATTAAGAGAAAAGGGGGAGACTTATATTCAGGGTTCAAAACAGCAGAAGTCCGAGAGGAGTAGTGAATGTGCATAAGGGATATTCGGAAAGCTAAATGGGCTATGAAAGGATACTGACAGGTAAAATAAATAAAAATCTGAAGTTATTTTACAAATGCATTCATGGTAAAAGGATATTGAGGGAAAAGAGTAGGGCCCATTTAAGGTAATTTGTGTGTGGATCCAGAGGATGTCGGTAGGATTCTAAATGAATATTATGTGTTGGTGTTCACTAGTGACAGGGAGGAATCTAGAAATCAGGGAAAGGGCCTGTTGATACACTTAAAGAAGTTACCATAGATAGGCAGGAGGTCCTGAGTGGTCTGGTAGGTTTAAAAGGAGATAAACCTCTAGGCTGGATGAAATGTATCCCAGGCTGATGAATGAGGCAAGGAGGAAATAGTAGGGGCACTTGCAAAAATCTTCAATTTTTATCTGGCCTCTGGGGAGGTACTAGAGGACAGGCAATATGGTCCTGTTACTCAAGAAGGGAGCAAGGGATAATCCAGGAAACTACAAAGCAATCAGTCTAACCTCTGTGGTGGGGAAACAGTTGGAGACAATTCTAAGCGACAGAATTATTCTGCATTTGGAGAGACAGGGATTCATCAGGAACAGTCAGAATGGTTTCGTTAAGGGAAGGCTGTGTCTGATCGAGTTGATTGAATTTTCCAACGAGGTGATCAGGTCTGTGGGTGGGGGTAATGCTATTGATGTAGTCTACTGGATTTCAGCAAGGCTTTTGATAAGGTCCCGTCTGGGAGTCAGATAGCAAAGGTAAGAGCCTGTGGGATCCTTGGAAATTTGACTCCAGAATTGGGTGGTGTGGCAGGAGGCAGAGTGTGATGGAATATTCCCCACCAGCCTGGCTGGGAGCAGCTTCAACAATGATGATGATCTCTCTGACTGTGGAACAGGGCAGTCCCAGAATGACCTATCAGGCAGCTGACCCCAATCTGTGAGCTGTGCTAAAGGAGCAGTGTCATGTCAAGATAGTCAACGTTCGGCCAATTGGAGCTATCTTTCCTGGGAGACAGCGGGAAATTGGGCTCCTGTTCCCTCACACATATCCTTCAATAATTCTGAGAGATAGCTAGGCTTCCAGCTCCTGAGGAGTCACTTTCAGACATTAAAGGGGGTAAAGAGGACAATATGGGAGAAGATCAGGCATCATCTCATTGAGTGATAGTACAGGCTAGAAGAACTGAGTGGTCTCTCCCTGTTCCCATTCCTCAGTGTCACACCCAGGTGTAACCCAATTTGAAGCTTTTTGAAGCCCCCAGACCAATAGGTGACACAAACTCACATTTTACCCCCAGCATTTCCTGTTGTTTTATTAATATTTGTATCAATATTTTGCAATGCTCTTTCAGGTATCAATAACCTTTCTTTCTTCAGAGCCAGGTTTCTGTCAGAGAGAGTCCGTCCAGACTGAGGTGGGCGAATATACGTGGCCTTTAACCAGACCAGTGAAAACCGTGCAGTTAAACTGTGTCGGGAAAGCACAGAGATACGCCGTGAGAGATTGGTGAGGACTGTGGGCTGTCTCAGGGAGGCTGTGGGAAGGTCAACACACTGACTGGCAGTGACCCAGACAGCAAATATTCCAGCTGTTTGTTTAAGAAGATGAGAAATGCGCCAGGAGGAGGCTGTTCAGTCCCTTCTCACCATTTAATACTATCACAGGGGATCTTTAGGCTTCAACTTCCCTTTCCTGCATGCTTCCTGTTTCCCTGGATTCCCAGAGACCACTCACCTGTCTTTCCCAGCCTGAAATATATTCAGCTGTGAAGCAGCCACAATCTCAGGGGAGACCGTTCCCACGATCCACAGCCCCCTGACTGAATGCCTTGCTCCTTAACCTCAGTCCTTCCCTTGAGATAGTGCCCAGCTTCCAGGTTCCTCATGTCAGGGGACAATAGTTTCTCAGTCCCACCCTCTCCTGCTCCTTCACAATCTCGGATGTTTCAATCGGATCATGTCTTGCTGTTTAAGCTCCAGTGAATATGGACCCAGTTTATTCAGTCCAGGACAACATCACTGGATGTAATTCCAGAAGCCTTCAGTGTATTCCCTCGGATGTTAGTGTTACAGTCCGTCAGAGTGGAGACTAATCCCAGTAACTCCAGGCACAGCCTCCCCGGTGTCCTGGATGTGTACCAACCTAGCTGATTGCTGCTGGTGACACAGGTGTCTCCCTCTGTCACCCCCCCCCCCCACCCCCCCCCGTTTCTGATGTGGTTGGTGTTGTTCGGCCCCATGTGAGTTGCTCTGAGTGTAGGCTGTCATTCCTCACCTCCCTGCTGGCCCCTCCCCAGCCCCGGGGTCAGGATGCAGCTGAATTCTGTCCCACTTTGTGATTGTTGTGTTTTGCAGTAAACTGACCGATGACACTGACCAAGCAGCATGGTCAGAAGCCGATCTGGAGCAGTGCAGCATTTGGCCAACCTTCCCAGACAGTATCCTGGGAATGGAGAATGTTCCAGTAACAACAGGTAAGGGTCTGGGAGAGCTGGCTGTGCCGACATCACATCTTCCAGCTTCGCTTCAGATTTTCAGTGAAATCTCACCCTGATCAGCAATGTCCTTCAGAGAAGGAGTTGTGCCATCCTCACTTGGTCTGGCCTACACGTGACTCCAGACCCACAGCGATGGGTGTTGGCATTGCTCTCTCTGACCACTCTCTGTCAGTACCAGCCCAGAAACTGTTCACCAGGACAGTCTGTCAGTGTCTTGGTAAAGGCTAACACTATTCCTTAGTGCTTTACAGACAAGAACTGACAAACTCCCCGACAACAGGGAGAGAGGGAGAGAGACAGAGAGTCATAGAGAGAGACATGGTGAGAGAGAGAAAGAGGGACAGAGTGAGACAAAGAGAGAGGTTTAGGATGCGTGAGAGAGAGAGAGAGAGAGAGAGCAAGAGAGACAGACCGAGAGATGGAGAGAGGCGGTGAGAGAGCAAGAGACTCAGAGGGAAAGCCAGACAGAGAGAGAGAGACAGACAGACAGACAAAGAGAGAGAGAGAGAGAGAGAGGATGAATAAGAGAGAGACAGAGTGAGAGAGAAAGACGTAGAGAGAGAGAGAGACACCACCATTGCTGACCTCTGGCTCTGATGATTGAGACAGCGCCGTGGGGTAGGGGGCAAGGTGTAGGGTGTTCACAGGGAGATGGGCTCTTTGTGGGCAGGAACTGGGAACCGTGTGCCAGGAATTTACCCCTGTTTTGGGAATTAACCCCTTCCTTCCACAGAGAATGCTGAAGAGATAGCGAGACACATGCTGATCCTGACCAGTCAAACGCTGAGCCTGTCACCGAGAGACCTGGAGATTGTAGTCGCCAAGATGTCAGCCATTGTGGAAATGGCTACCATCTACCAGCCCTTGGCCAAGGATGTGGTTGGAATTATCAACAACATCTTGAACCAAACCGATGACCTGACCGGATTCTCTGTGAGGTCAGTGCCCCTCATTATCATTAAAGCATGCAGAACTCATCCAAATAAAATTGCATTTCCATAGCACCTATTGCAATTTCAGAGCATCCCAAACTGCTCACCAATGAGCACAGTATTTCTGAAATCCAGAGGAAACACAGGTGATACTTTGTGAACAGTAAGATGTTAAAAAGAGCAATGACTGGGCAATTCCTTTTGAGCCCATTAATTGAGTGATACATATTGGAGGGGCACAGCAGGGAGCTCCTTTGAGTTTTGAACTAGCAATTGCAGACGGATACTGGATCAGGGAGCAACAACAATGATAGACCTGACTCCAGCTGGATCAGTCTGGACCCAGAGCCCCAGCAGAGCAGGTACCAACGAGAGAAAGGCTCCCATTGAAAAGGTTCAATAAGTAACACTCCAAAACGATGGAGAGAGAATAGGGAGTAACATCCAGGAATGATATAGAATAAATGGAGCAGGAGAGGGAAGGAAAACTAGCGGAGGGACAGTGGGGTCAGCTGGTCGGAACAATTTTGCAAATGTATTGAACATTCCAGCAGCCACTGCATTCTGGGGATGTGAATTCCACAGAATCACAACTTTCTGTTTCAAATCATCTCCCTGCACCTTATCCTAAAACTATAACCTCCCATTCTAGACCCGCCTCACACGAGAACACATCCTCTCTGTGTTCACTCTGTCAATCCCCTTTAACTTGTTTCATACCCCAATTAGATCACCTCTCATTCTTGTAAAGTCCAGAGAGTATCAGCTGAAACTGCCCCATCTCCCCTCAAAGCCAAACCCCTCACCTTTGGGATCAACATCATGAGGATCCACCTTCGGCAGACTCAATAGACAGAATGAAGCAATTGGAAGGAATGTGGTGGGAGTTGGACACAGAACCATCGGTGTAGCAGCTCTGAGCCGGGTGATGGTATAAACATAGAGATGAGATGGACGTAGCAAAGGAAGAGTGATTTTAATGGAGGGTTTTAACTTCCATCCGAGTGCTGGGGAACTTGCTTGGTGCACTGAGGGTTGGTTTCTCAAACAGTGTGAGGAATGTTCCTGCTCCTTTGAGTTTCAGCTCCAGGTGTAGGGCCAGCTCCTTATTACACGGTCAGTTCAGGTATAGGGCTAGGTGTGGGGCCAGGTGTAGGGCCAGGTGTAGAGCCAGGTGTAGGGCCAGGTGTAGGGCCAGGTGTGGGGCCAGGTGTGGGGCCAGGTGTAGGGCCAGGTGTAGGGCCAGGTGTGGGGCCAGGTGTAGGGCCAGGTGTAGGGCCAGGTGTGGGGCCTGGTATCGGGCCAGGTGTGGGGCCAGGTGTAGGGCCAGGTGTAGGGCCAGGTGTGGGGCCTGGTATCGGGCCAGGTGTGGGGCCAGGTGTGGGGCCAGGTGTAGGGCCAGGTGTAGGGCCAGGTGTGGGGCCAGGTGTAGGGCCAGGTGTGGGGCCTGGTATCGGGCCAGGTGTGGGGCCAGGTGTGGGGCCAGGTGTAGGGCCAGGTGTGGGGCCAGGTGTAGGGCCAGGTGTGGGGCCTGGTATCGGGCCAGGTGTGGGGCCAGGTGTAGGGCCAGGTGTAGGGCCAGGTGTGGGGCCAGGTGTAGGGCCAGGTGTGGGGCCTGGTATCGGGCCAGGTGTGGGGCCAGGTGTGGGGCCAGGTGTAGGGCCAGGTGTAGGGCCAGGTGTGGGGCCAGGTGTAGGGCCAGGTGTGGGGCCAGGTGTGGGGCCTGGTGTAGGGCCAGGTGTGGGGCCTGGTATCGGGCCAGGTGTGGGGCCAGGTGTGGGGCCAGGTGTAGGGCCAGGTGTAGGGCCAGGTGTGGGGCCTGGTATCGGGTCAGGTGTAGGGCCAGGTGTGGGGCCAGGTGTCGGGCCAGGTGTAGGGCCAGGTGTAGGGCCAGGTGTGGGGCCAGATGTAGGGCCAGGTGTGGGGCCAGGTGTCGGGCCAGGTGTAGGGCCAGGTGTGGGGCCTGGTGTCGGGCCAGGTGTAGGGCCAGGTGTGGGGCCAGATGTAGGGCCAGGTGTGGTGCCAGGTGTAGGGCCAGGTGTAGGGCCAGGTGTGGGGCCTGGTGTCGGGCCAGGTGTAGGGCCAGATGTAGGGCCAGGTGTGGGGCCAGGTGTGGGGCCAGGTGTAGGGCCAGGTGTGGGGCCAGGTGTAGGGCCAGGTGTAGGGCCAGGTGTGGGGCCTGGTATCGGGTCAGGTGCAGGGCCAGGTGTGGGGCCAGGTGTGGGGCCAGGTGTAGGGCCAGGTGTGGGGCCAGGTGTGGGGCCAGGTGTGGGGCCAGGAGTAGGGCCAGGTGTAGGGCCAGGTGTGGGGCCTGGTATCGGGCCAGGTGTGGGGCCTGGTGTAGGGCCAGGTGTAGGGCCAGGTGTGGGGCCAGGTGTGGGGTCAGGTGTAGGGCCAGGTGTGGGGCCAGGTGTCGGGCCAGGTGTAGGGCCAGGTGTGGGGCCTGGTGTCGGGCCAGGTGTAGGGCCAGGTGTAGGGCCAGGTGTGGGGCCAGATGTAGGGCCAGGTGTGGGGCCAGGTGTAGGGCCAGGTGTGGGGCCTGGTGTCGGGCCAGGTGTAGGGCCAGGTGTAGGGCCAGGTGTGGGGCCAGATGTAGGGCCAGGTGTGGGGCCAGGTGTAGGGCCAGGTGTGGGGCCAGATGTAGGGCCAGGTGTGGGGCCAGATGTAGGGCCAGGTGTGGGGCCAGGTGTAGGGCCAGGTGTAGGGCCAGGTGTGGGGCCAGATGTAGGGCCAGGTGTAGGGCCAGGTGTGGGGCCAGATGTAGGGCCAGGTGTAGGGCCAGGTGTGGGGCCAGGTGTGGGGCCAGATGTAGGGCCAGGTGTGGGGCTAGCTCCTTATTACATGGTCAGTTCCTGGAAACCCAGGGAAGCACACTCACTGCCAGCTACTGCGTTGGGAGCAGCTACTGAGACCAATTGAGACCAACTGCTGGAATTTGACTGATGTTAATGAGCTCCTCACTGATGTCAGAGCCTGATAGTTATGGGACCATCAACACCTCCTGGGAAAGACTCTCCTCTTGGAGACACTGGGATCAGAAGGTCACATTCTTAACTAGATCCTGTTTCCCCAGCACAGGGACAGCATGCCCCCTGAAGCCAATCTCCTTTATCGTATTTCCTAAAGGCTGTCTGGAGGGTCTCTATATGAAGCTTCCCTCACAACTCCCTCAGCACCACCCACCTCCCTCTCTGGGACTGCCCCATGGGACATGGGCATTGCTGGCTAGGCCCACCATTTACTGATCGTCTCTAGTTACCCCTTGAGAAGGTGAGGGTGAGTTGCCTTCATGCACTGCTGCAGTCCATGTGCTGTGGACTGACCCACAAAGCCCTGAGGGAGGGAATTCCAGGATTCTGACCCAGAGACACCGAAGGAATGGCGATATATTTCCAAGTCAGGATGATGAGGGGCTCGGAGAGATACTTGCAGGGTTGGTGTTTCCACATACGGAGAGTTTAGAATGAGATGGATCTTGGATGGAGAATGAATTTCCCCTCAAATTCCAGCCCCCGCACCCCCGTCCCATCAAGCAATCTTGCCCCGGGCAAATCCCTCAGAGCTGCCCAGTTCCCTCAGGAATGGTTTGTTTTAGCACATGTTAAACTATAACTTTCCTTCCAGGATTTTACAGATAATGGAAACCGTGGGAAATAACCTGGAGTTCATGGGCACTGAAGTGAACATCACCACGGATAACGTCTCTATGGCTGTAGTCAACATCGACTTCATCCACTTCTGGGGCATCGCCTTTGGAGTGCTGTCCTATATCGATGGGTTTATCCAACAGGTGATGGGTGGGGGGGATGGGCAGAGAGTGGGTAATGGGAAAGGGGGCAACAGTACCACGAGTGAAGGATGGAAACAAAGAGAAGGGGATGGGAAGGTGGGGGATGGAGGGGAAGGCGTTGGGGAGGGTGAGGGGAGGTTCTAGACTCACAGGGGCATGGGGTAATGGGAGGAGGGGGAGGGACATAGGCAGTGGGGAGGGAGGGGTGTGTGGGTCAGGGAGATAGGCAGCAGGGGTCTGGGGAGGAGAGGGTTAGAGAGGAGAGAGCTGGTAGGGTGAGTGGGACAGGAAGAGGAGGAGGGGGGTGAATGTTAGCAGGGTGGGGCAGAGAGAGAGAAGGGAGAAGGTAGAAGGTGGATGGGTGTGAGAGGGAGGGACTGAGGATAAAGGAAAGGCAGCAGGGGACTAGTGTGGACAAGGGAGGCAGTGGTTTATGGCAATGTCACCAAGATAGGAATCCAGAGCAGCAGGTTAACGCTGTGGGCAGCTGGGATTCAATCTTAACATGACAAATAGTGACATCTGAATTCAATTTAAAGATATAGTTTGGGATTAAAATCTAATGACAACCAAGTAACCATTGTCAATTGTTATAAATGTGGTTCACTAAAGCCCTTTAGGGCAGGAAACTGCCATCCTTACCTGGTCTGGCCTCTATGTGACTCCAGACCCACAGCAATGTGACTGACTCTGAAACATCCTCACAAACAGCTCAGTTCCAAGGAATAAGTCCCATGGCCGACTCTCTGAGTCGTGTGTAACATTGCTCTTTCTCAGTTTCATGGCTATTCTGTGGAAGTTAATCAAAGACCAGAAAAGGCTGGAAAACACAGAAGGTCTGGCAGCGTCTGTGGAGAGAAACCAGGCTTCATGTTTCAATTCCAGTGATTCCGTTCCAGTCCTGATGAATAGTGATCATTAACTCTGTCTAATCTGTCTCCCATTTACTCACACACTCTCTACAAACCTCTGTCGCTGTTGACCTGTGTGACAATGGGATCCTTCTCCCCTCACTCCGTGTTTCTGTGTGGACTGCACTCGATGTCCTTCCTGCTAACTCTTGGGCAGACAGCGCTGTGTGTGGAACCCATTGTAGAGAGGGATCATTCAATCACAGAGTCTACATCCTCAGCTGTCATGGTGGGATCTGGCTCCAACCCATGGATCCTCGACTGAGTTATCAGGATAACTGAAGAAAAGTCATATCAAACTCAAAACATTTACTCTGTTTCTCTCTCAACCGAAGCTGCCAGACCTGCTGAGTTTCTCCAGCATTTTCTGATTTTATGTCCGCTGCATTAGTACAACAATAATTTGACCATCATATTCCCGAAATCAATATTGTTTGGCCAAAGGGCCTGTCTCCATACTGTAGGGAATCTAATCTAGTATTTTAAAAGTGAATTATAATTTTCAATCTGCTGACAGTCTAACAGCTGAACCCTGTCTGATTAAATTATAGATCTATAGGAATAATACATCCCTGGAAAATCCTGTGGCTTTCATTGAATTGCCTCCAGTTTTAAGCAAATGGTCAGCAGGGAAACAGGCTCTGAAATCCCGGATACTATTCCAGTTTTATGGAGAAACGTCCCTCTTTGAGGTAAGTTATCCTGTTTACACCATTCTGCTCCTCGTTTAACTTAGATCACACTGCAGTTAGATATTCTTGAATCAACGTGGTGAGTGAAGTTAATCCACACACAGTTGGAACTTGAACCTGAGAAACACAGGAAGGTAGAGATAGCAGCAGGAATAGGCCATTTGGCCCCTCGAGCCTGCTCCACCATTCAATAGGGTGTTGGCTGATCATCGCACCCTATTCCCTAATCCCATCTTCCCGCCCCGTATTCCCTGATCCGAAGAACAAAAGAGAGGTACAGCACAGGAACAAGCCCTTCAGCCCTCCAAGTCCGTGCTGATCATCATGCCGTAACTAAATGTCGTGGAAATTAAATCGACTTGACTCAAATGCTGGCAAAGGCAAAGAAAAGGTTTATTACAGGCCTTTGCAAAGGGACCCTCTGCACTTGACAAAATGCCTTATGCAAGGGGGACCCGAGTATCATTCATATGTTTCCTTTATACGATACTTTGCTCAGCCTTATCTCACCTCAAGGACAATCAGCTTGGGAACAGTTTGAGCCTTTTCTACATAAGGAGTTGTTTTCCCATTCCTTTACTGTTGAAAAAACTGCTCCTGCCCTCGTGTTTTCCCCTGACTCTGCCGAATTAGATTCTTTGCAAAACTTGCAAGGACAGGCTGTCTGTTCACAGAATTCAGCGAAGTCAGGCTGTCTGCAGTAAATTGATGTAGGAAGGTAATCTTTTACAGATCTCACAATAAATGTTAATGTTGTTAATTTTCCATTACACTAAACTAAAAAACAAACTTTCTGCCCTTATTTGGTCTATATCCCTCTATTCCCTCCCTATTCATGTAACCATCCAGATACCTCTTAAATGTCACCAGCATCCTTGTTACCACTACATCGCCTGGCAGTGCATTTCAGGCTCCTACCATACTCTGCTTGAAAAATGTCCTTCACACATCGACCTTAAACTTTCCCCTTCTCACCTTGAACCTGTGCCCTTTTGTAACTGAAACTTCAACCCTGGGGAAAAAGCCTCTGACTATCCACACCATCTATGCCTTTCATAATTTTGTAGACCTCCATTCAGTCTCCTCTCAGCTGCTGTCTTTCCGGTGCAAACAATAGTCTTTTTAACTTTTCCTCTGCACTCTCTCCCAAGCTTCCACGTCCTTCTGGTAATGTGGCGACCAGTACTCCAAATGCGGCCTAACAATGGTTTTATATAGCTGCAACATGGTTTGGCAACTGTTGAACTCCATGCACCGGCTGATGAAGGCAAGTATGCCATATGCCTTCTCAATCAGCTTGCCAGTTTTAGGGAACTGTGAATCTGCACACCCAGATTTGTCCATGTGTTAATGGTCCTAAGGGTTCTGCCATTTACAGTATAATTCACACCTAAATTTGATCCTCTAAAATGCATCACCTAGCATTTGTCTGGATTAAGCTCCATCTGCCATTTCTATTCCCAAGTCGCCAATCTGTCTTTATTCCTTCAGACACATGAACTCTTTCTTGAAAACACGCAATGTTTTACCTCCAACCACTTTCTGTGGGAGGGAGTTCCACAGGCAAACTGCTTGCACATTTCTCCTTATCTCAGCCCTAAAAGGTTTACTCCTCACCCTTAAACTATAACCATGTTTATGGAATCCCCCACCAGTGGGAACATCCTGAACTCTGTCTAGTCCTGTTATAATTTTAAAGGTTTCTATGAGAAATCCACTCACTCTAGTGTATGTAGTCCTTATTGACTCCACCTCTCCTCCTATGTCACCTAGCTCCGAGATAGGGACACTACCACAGTACTGTGAGAGCCTGAGGCTGTGGTTATTCATCAAGTTTCTGAAAACCGTGTTCAATAATATGACCAATTCCCAATACATTCAACTATGACCTAACTATATATCCCAACCCTGACCTTAACCCTAATTATATAAACTGATGTCAGTACTACCTGTTAGTGATCGATATAGATTGGTACCATTGATTATCTATGAGTCAGTGTGATTAATGTTTACTGATATTAGCTACAATGGATTTCTAAAGGTCTGATGATAGTGTGTGGTGTTTTTTGATTGATACTGCCCCCGACAATGAGAAATGTCTCTTGTTATAATCACAGGACAGGGCCCTGACTCAGCAGAAACTGAACAGTTACGTGGTGTCCAGCAGCATTGAAGGCAAAAACGTGAAAAACCTCAGTGAACCTGTTAAAGTGACCTTGAAGCACCTAACACCAAAACAGGTGAAATCCACCTCTGCCAATCGGCTGGACATCTCATCTGCAATTCTGGTTTAGTGATCAGTTACACAACAAACCAGTAACAGTAAGAAACGGCCAGGTTTGGAGTGGACAGGTTTGGAGTGGACAGGTTTGGAGTGGACAGGTTTGAAGTGGACAGGTTTGGTTACACCGGGTACAGGGGGATGAGGGGTGTGGTTACACCGGGTACAGGGGGATGAGGGGTGTGGTTACACCGGGTACAGGGGGATGAGGGGTGTGGTTACACCGGGTACAGGGGGTGAGGGGAGTGGTTACACCGGGTACAGGGGGATGAGGGATGTGGTTACACCGGGTACAGGGGGTGAGGGGAGTGGTATGGGTGGTGTGTGGATGGCCAGGGTGTGGGAGTGAGGGGGATGCAGCTTGGTGGGGGTGGGGAGGAGGAGGGGAGTGTGTGGCCCCCAGACTGACGCTGGTGTTTCTCTTTGACAGGACGGTGATCAGGTTAGCTGCGTCTTCTGGGACTTTAAGCAAAACCGTGAGTGTGTGTTTCCACACTTGGCTCCGTTTCCATTCCCAATCCAACTGTTTGGTGTCATTTTCCTATTGGTGCTGGATTTTTAATCATATTGTGTGTGTTTTAAGAAGAAGCGTCGTACTTTGGACATATTAATGTGCTATGAGCCCCTGATGCTGGTGGTAATATATCAGCATGGATAGAGAATTGGCTAACTAGCGAGCTTTGAGAAGATTTGTAGCTCAGGTTGAGGTTCTGGATGTAGGTTTGCTCACTGAGCTGGAAGGTTCATTTTCAGACGTTTCGTCACCATACTAGGTAACATCTTCAGTGGGCCTCTGGGCGAAGCGCTGCTGCTGATTCCTGCTTTTTATTTATATGTTTGGGTTTCTTTGTGTTGGTGATGTCATTTCCTGTTCTTTTTCTCAGTGGGTGGTAGGTGGGGTCTAACCCGATGCGTTTGTTGATAGAGTTCCCGTTGGAATGCCACACTTCTAGGAATTCTTATGTGTGTCTCTGTTTGGCTTGTCCTAGGAGTGATGTGTTGTCCGAGCTAACTCACAAAACACAAAGATGGGATGAAGGGGGCATATTCAGAATGGCAACCCCTAACGGGTGGAGTGCCACAGTGATCAGTTCTGGGCCACCATTACTTACAAAGTATATTAATGACTTCATAGAGTCATAGAGATGTACAGCACGGAAACAGACCCTTCGGTCCAACCCATCCATGCTGACCAGATATCCCAACCCAATCTAGTCCCACCTGCCAGCACCCGACCCATATCCCACCAAACCCTTCCTATTCATATACCCATCCAAATGCCTCTTAAATGTTGTAATTGTACCAGCCTCCACCACATCCTCTGGCAGCTCATTCCATACACGTACCACCCTCTGGGCGATGAGGAAAGTGAATGTACTATCGCCAAGTTTGCGAATGACAGAAAAATAGCTGAGAAGGCAAGTGGTGAGGAGGCCACAGTGTCTGCAGAGGGACACAGACGCATTATGTGAGTGGGCAAAACCTGGCAGATACAGTCGTACAGCACAGAAACAGACCCTTCGGCCCAACCAGTCCATGCCAGACATAGTCCCAAACTAAACAAGTCCCTCCTGCCTGCTCCGGGCCCATATCGCTCCAAACCTTTCCTATTCATGTATCCATCCAAATGTCTTTTACACGTTGTAATTGTACCCACAGCCACCACTTCCTCAGGAAGTTCATTCCACACCTGAACCACCCTCTGGGTAAGAAACGTGTGTCTCGTGTCTTTTTTAAATCTGCCTCCTCTCACCTTAAAAATGTGTCCCCTCACCTTGAAATCCCCCACCCTTGGGAAAACTACCATTAACACTATCTGTACCTCTCGTTATTTTATAAACTTCTATAAGGTTATTTCCCAACCTCCTACATTCCAGTGAAAACTGTCCCAGCCTATCCAGGCTTTCTGTATAACTCAAACCTTCCATCCCTGGCGACACCCTGGTAAATCTCTTCTGAACCCACTCCAACTTGATAATATCCCTCCTATAACTGTGTAATGTGGAATACAACGTGGAGTTAATGTGAGGTTATGCACTTTGACGCAAGAATCGAGAAGCTGAATGTTATTTCAATGGAGAAAGACTGCGGAAAAGGGAATACAGAACAGAGTGATTTGGGAATCCTTGTCCATGAATCACAAATAGCTAGCATCTAGGTTCAGTGGGTAAGAGGGAAGGCAAATGGAAGGTTGGCTTTTATTTCAAATGGAATAGGGTATAAAATTAGAGCGGTCTTGCTGAAACTCTACAAGGCCCCAGTCAGATCCCAGCTGGAACACAGAGAGCAGTTTTGGGCCATTTATCGAAGGAAAGGTAGAACATAGAACACAGAAAGGTACAGCATAGAACAGGCCCTTTGGCCCACGATGTTGTGCCGAGGTTTAATCCTAATGTGAGATATAGTAACTTAACCTACGCCCCCCTCAACTCACTGCTATCCATGTGCATGTCCAGCAGTTGCTTAAATGTCCCCAATGACTCTGCTTCCACCACCACAGCTGGCAACACATTCCATGCATTCACAACTCTCTGTGTAAAAAACCTTCCTCTGACGTCTCCTTTATACCTTCCTCCTAATATCTTCAAATTATGACTCCTCGTACCAGTCAATCCTGCCCTGGGGAAAAGTCTCTGGCTATTGACTCTATCTATTCCCCTCATTATTTTGTACACCTCGATCAGGTCTCCTCTCTTCCTCCTTCTCTCCAGAGAAAAAAGTCCGAACTTATTCAACCTTTCTTCATAAGACAAGCCCTCCAGTCCAGGCAGCATCCTGGTAAACCTTCTTTGCACCCTCTCCAAAGCCTCTGTATCTTTCCTATAGTAGGGCAACCAGAACTGGGCACAATATTCCAAGTGTGGTCTCACCAGGGACTTGTAGAGCTGTAGCAAAACCTCACGGCTCTTTAACTCAATCCCCCTGTTAATGAAAGCCAAAATACCAGAGTCTAGATTAGAGTGGTGCTGGAAAAGCACAGCAGTTCAGGCAGCATCCGAGGAGCAGGAAAATCGACATTTCGGGCAAAAGCCCTTTATCAGGAATAAAGGCAGTGAGCCTGAAGCGTGGAGAGATAAGCTAGAGGAGGGTGGGGGTGGGGAGAAAGTAACATAGAGTACAATGGGTGAGTGGGGGAGGGGATGAAGGTGATAGGTCAGGGAGGAGAAGGTGGAGTGGATAGGTGGAGAAGGAGATAGGCAGGTAGGACAAGTCCGGACAAGTCAAGGGGACTGGAAGTTTGAAACTAGGATGAGGTGGGGGAAGGGGAAATGAGGAAGCTGTTGGAGTCCACATTGATGCCCTGGGGTTGAAGTGTTCCGAGGCGGAAGATGAGGTGTTCTTCCTCCAGGCGTCTGGTGGTGAGGGAGCGGCGGTGAAGGAGGCCCAGGACCTCCATGTCCTCGGCAGAGTGGGAGGGGGAGTTGAAATGTTGGGCCACAGGGCGGTGTGGTTGATTATGCACTTGGGTGGCAACTTTGAGGGATCTATGTACTTGCGCACCCAGATCCCTCTGTTCCTCCACACTGCCAAGAATCCTGCCTTTAATCCTATATTCAGCATTTGAGTTTGACCTTCCAAAATGCATCACTTCGCATTTATCCAGGTTGAACTCCATCTGCCATTTCTCAGCCCAGCTCTGCATCCTGTCTGTGTCACGCTGCAGCCTGCAATAGCCCTCGATACTATCAACGACACCTCAAACTTTGTGTCATCTGCAAATTTACTAACCCACCCCTCAACCTCCTCATCCAAGTCATTTTATAAAAAATACAAAGAGCAGAGGCCCAAGTACAGAGCCCTGCGGGATACCACTCGACGCTGACCTCCAGGCAGAATACTTTCCATCTACAACCATTCTCTGCCTTCTGTCAGCCAGCCAATTCTGAATCCAGATACCAAATCTCCCTGTATCCCATACTTCCTGATTTTATGAATGAGCCTACCAGGGGAACCTTATTAAATGCCTTGCTGAAGTCCACATACACCACATCCACTGCTTGACCTTTGTTGACCTGTCTAGTCACCTCCTCAAAGAACTCAATAAGATTTGTGAGGTATGACCTGCCCCTCACAAAGCCATGCTGACTGCCTTTAATCACACTATGCTTTTCCAAATAGTCATAAATCCTATCCCTCAGAATTCTTTCCAAAACCTTGCTGACCACAGGCGTAAGACTGACTGGTCTGTAATTGCCAGGGATTTCCCTATTACCCTTCTTGAAAAGAGGAACAACATTTGTCTCCTTCCAATCCTCCAGTACGACTCCTGTGGAGAGTGAGGAGGCAAATATCCTCGCCAGTGGCTTAGCAACCTCCTTTCTCACTTCCCGGAGCAGCCTAGGATAAATCTGGTCTGGCCATAGGGACTTATCAATCTTAATGTTTTCCAAAATTTCCAGCACATCAATCTTGATCTGTTCAAGCCCGTATCCCAGCTCCTCAAAGTTCTCATTCACAACAAGGTCCCTTTCCTTGGTGAAAACCGAAGCAAAAAACTCATTTAGGACTTCCCCTATCTGCTCAGACTCCACGCACAAGTTCCCTCCGCTATCCCTGACCGGCCCTACCTTCTCCCAGATCATTCCCTTATTCCTCACGTATGAGTAAAATGCCTTTGGGTTCTCCCTAATCCTTCCCACCAAGCCTTTTTTGTGCCCCCTCCTGTCTGTCCTCAGTCTATTTCTGAGCTCCTTTCTAGTAAGCCTGTAATCCTCTAAAGCTGTGCTAGATCCTTGCTTCCTCCACCTTCCGTAAGCTGCCTTCTTCCTTTTGACGAGAAGTTCCTCTGTTCTTGTCATCCAAGGCTCCTTAATCTTACCCCTTCTTACCTGTCTCAGAGGAACAAATTTGTGCATCACTCGCAACAACTGCTCCTTAAACAGTCTCCACATGTCTGCTGTGCCCTTTCTGTGGAACAATTGCTCCCAGTCTGTACTTCCCAACTGTTGTCTGATAGCGTCATAATTTCCTTTTCCCCAATTAAATATCTTTCCTTGGTAACTGCTCCTTTCCCTCTCCAAGGCTATGCTAAATGTGAGGCAGTTGTGGTCAGTGTCACCAAAGTGTTCTCCCACCGCGAGATCTGACACCTGTCCTGGCTCGTTGCCGAACACCAAATCCAAAATGGCCTCTCCCCTCGTCGGTCTGTCTACATACTGAGTAAGGAAACTCTCCTGATCACACCTGACAAAGTCTGCTCCATCCAAACCATCTGCACTAAGGAGGTTCCAGCTGATATTGGGAAAGTTGAATTCATCCATAACAACCACCTGCTACATCTGCATTTTTCCAAAATCCAAAGTAAGCTTCAAGGGAAGGGCGCAATTGATATATTGAGTGTCCTTGATAAGTATGTACCTGTCAGGCAGGGAGGAAAGGGTCGTGTGAGGGAGCCGTGGTTTAATAAGGAATTGGAATCCCTTGTTAAATGGAAGAGGGCGGCCTATGTAAAGATGAGGCGTGAAGGTTCAATTGGGGCGATTGAGAGTTATAAGGTAGCCAGGAAGGACCTGAAGAGAGAGCTAAAAGCAGCAAGGAGGGGACATGAAAGGTCCTTAGTTGGTAGGATTAGGGAAAACCCTAAGGCTTTCTATAGGTATGTCAGGAATAAAAGAATGACGAGGGTAGGAATAGGTCCAGTCAAGGATAGTAGTGGGAAGTTGCGTGTGGAGGCGGAAGAGATTGGGGAGACACTGAATGAATACTTTTCGTCAGTATTCAATCAGGAACAGGACATTGTTGTCAATGTGAATACTGAGTCACAATTAAGTAGAATGGATGGCTTTGAGGTATGTAGAGAAGAGGTGTTGGAAATTCTGGAAAGGGTGAAAATAGATAAGTCTCCTGGGCCTGATGGCATTTATCCTAGGATTCTCTGGGAAGCAAGGGAGGAGATTGCAGAGCCATTGGCCTTGATTTTTATGTCCTCGTTGTCTACAGGAGTAGTGCCAGAAGATTGGAGGCTAGCAAATGTGGTTCTCTTGTTCAAGAAGGGGAGTAGGGATAACCCTAGTAACTATAGGCCGGTGAGTCTCACTTCTGTTGTGGGCAAAGTCTTAGAGAGAATTGTAAGGGATAGGATTTATGCACATCTGGATAGGAATAATGTGATCAAGGATAGTCAGCATGGTTTTGTGAAGGGCAGGTCGTGCCTCACAAACCTTATTGAATTCTTTGAGAAGGTGACTAAGGAGGTAGATGAGGGTAAAGCAGTAGATGTGGTGTATATGGATTTTAGTAAGGCGTTTGATAAGGTTCCCCATGGTAGGCTACTGCTGAAAATACGGAGGTATGGCATTGAGGGTGAGTTGGAGGTTTGGATTAGGAGTTGGCTGGCTGGAAGAAGACAGAGGGTAGTAGTTGATGGTAAAGGTTCATCTTGGAGTGCCGTCACTAGCGGTGTTCCGCAAGGATCTGTTTTGGGACCATTGCTGTTTGTCATTTTTATAAATGACCTGGAAGAGGGGTTAGAAGGTTGGGTGAGCAAGTTTGCGGATGATACGAAAGTCGGTGGAGTTGTTGACAGTGAGGAAGGATGTGTCAGGTTACAGCGGGATATAGATAAGCTGCAGAGCTGGGCAGAAAGGTGGCAAATGGAGTTCAATGTAGGTAAGTGTGAAGTGATTCACTTTGGTAAGAGTAATAAAAAGATGGAGTACTGGGCTAACGGTCGGATACTTGGTAGTGTGGATGAGCAGAGGGATCTTGGTGTCCATGTACACAGATCTTTGAAAGTTGCCACCCAGGTAAATAGTGCGGTGAGGAAGGCATATGGCGTACTGGCTTTCATTGGTAGAGGAATTGAGTTCCGGAGTCCTGAGGTCATGTTGCAGTTGTATAAGACTCTGGTGCGGCCACATCTGGAGTATTGTGTGCAGTTTTGGTCGCCATACTATAGGAAGGATGTGGAGGCACTGGAACGGGTGCAGAGGAGGTTTACCAGGATGTTGCCTGGTATGGTAGGAAGATCGTATGAGGAAAGGCTGAGGCACTTGGGGTTGTTTTCATTGGAGAAAAGAAGATTTAGGGGTGACTTGATAGAGGTGTACAAGATGATTAGGGGTTTAGATAGGGTTGACCATGAGAACCTTTTTCCACGTATGGAGTCAGCTATTACGAGGGGGCATAGCTTTAAATTAAGGGGGGGTAGATATAGGACTGAAGTTAGGGGTAGGTTCTTCACTCAGCGAGTCGTAAGTTCATGGAATGCCCTGCCAGTAGCAGTGGTGGACTCTCCCTCTTTATGGGCATTTAAACGGGCATTGGATAGGTATATGGAGGATAGTGGGTTAGTATAGGTTAGGTGGGCTTGGATCGGCGCAACATCGAGGGCCCAAGGGCCTGTACTGCGCTGTATTCTTCTATGTTTCTATGTTCTATCTCATTCCTGAAGAAGGGCTTATGCCCGAAACGTCGATTCTCCTGTTCCCAGGATGCTGCCTGACCTGCTGCACATTTTCAGCTCTGATCTCCAGCATCTGCAGTCCTCACTGTCTCCTCTATGTTCTATCTGCCAGCCTATGAGTTCTTCAATCTCTCTACTGCTATTGGGAGGTTCTGTAGAAAACCCCCAGTGAAGTGGCTGCTCCCTGCTGTTCCTAACTCCCACCCATACTGACTCATTAGACAAACCTTCCTCAACAGCCTTTGTTTCTATAGCTGTGATGCACTCTCTGATTAGCAATGCTTCACCCCCTCCTCTTTTTTTCCACCCTTCCTGTTTTTTTTTAAATGCTCTAAACCCTGGAACATCTAGCAACCATTCCTGTCCCTGTGAAACCCATGTCTCTGTTACGGCCACAGCATCATATCCTCAAGTACTGATTCATGCCCTAAGTTCATCACTCTTATTTCAGACACTCCTTGCGTTAAAGCAGACACACTTTAACCGATTCCTTTGCTTCATAGAGTGAGAAACCTTCCCGATAGATTCACTACATCCTGTCACTGCCCCATCTACAACTGTCCCCCCTCTCAGATATGTAGCTCTGATTCCCACCCCCCTGCCAAACTAGTTTAAACCCTCCCGAACCACACGAGCAAATCCCCCATCCAGGATATTTGTGCCCCTCCAGTTCAGGTGCAACCCGTCCTTCATGTACAGGTCCCACCTTCCCCAGAAGGTATCCCAATGGTCTATGTATCTGAAGCCCTCCCTCCTGCACCAGCCTCGCAGCCACGTGTTAAGCTGCATTCGCTGACTATTCCTCACCTCACTATCTCGTGGCACCGGTAGCAAATCTGAGATCACTACTCTACTCATCCTGTTCTTCAGCTTCCAACTTAACTCTCTGTGGTCACTTTTCAGATCCTCAATCCCTTTCCTGGCTATATTATTGGTGCCAATATGTACCACGACTTCTGGCTGCTCGCTCTCCCCTTCAGAATCCTGTAAACCCGTTCGTCGACATCCCAGACCCTGGCACCGGGGAGGCACCATACCTATCGGGAGTCCCGTTCCTGACCACAAGATCTCCTTGCTGTGGTTCTGTTGGCCGAGCTGGGAATTTGTGTTGCAGACGTTTCGTCCCCTGTCTCGGTGACATCCTCAGTGCTTGGGAGCCTCCTGTGAAGCGCTTCTGTGGTGTTTCCTCCGGCATTTATAGTGGCCTGTCCCTGCCGCTTCCGGTTGTCAGTTTCAGCTGTCCGCTGTAGTGGCCGGTATATTGGGTCCAGGTCGATGTGTTTGTTGATGGAGTTTGTGGATGAGATCTGTGGTTGAGCAAATGAGAACTTAGGTTAGTGTCCAGTTATACCCTTTGAGCTGAGTGAGGTGATCTCTCCAGACTCCTAATTACCCAATCTCTCTCACTGTACCAGACCACGGCCCAGCTGCGCTCCACCCTTATTACTTCCCCCTTCCCCAGGTTGGCCACCTTCCTTTCTGTAAATGCTGACACATGCATTTATTTTGTCGATAGTACATCAAGATCTGGTTTAACATTTTGTATCATTTCTGCTGGTACAGTCCATCCTCAGACATTTCATTAACTTGTATCATTTTATATAGCTCAAGCGTTTCGGTTATCTCAGCTTTTTGCTGAAAGCATAATTTTACAAAAAGAACTTTTTGTTATAGTAATTACACACCAAAGTTAGTATTTAATTCACCACAATTATACACTGAAAAGTCCCTAAATACCTGCAGGGTTAATAGTTCTCTTGCTGTACCCCTTTTCTGTCTGCTTTTTCTATATCTGCAAAAACAACACTTTACCCCATTTCTAACCGACAGTTCAGACAAAGTTCACTTAGCTGACCCTGGGTATGGGAGGATTGGCTTATAAAGAGAGGTTCATTAAGTTGGGCCTGTAATTGTTGAAATATAAAAGATGAGAGGTAACTTTATTGAAACATAAAAGACTCTTCGAGGAACTTGATGGCTGTAAGGTAGTTTCCCCCTGTTGGAGACTCCTGACCCACAGCAATGTGGTTGACCTTAACTAGCCCCTGACATGACCCTAGCAACACTGACCCAGCCAGTGACACCCTCATCCCAATGTCTAATAATTGGAGAAAATAAAAACTGAAAGAACTGCTGATGCTGCAAATCAGAAACAAAAACAGAAGTTGCTAGAAAAGCTCAGCAGGTCTGACAGCATCTGTGGAGAGAAGTCAGAGTTCATGTTTCAGCTCAACCCAAATCTACTAACGGGAGCCGTGCCCCGTATCATTCTGGGTGGTGCTCAGAACAGAACCCTTGTATCTGCAGCTGGAATCTGAGCAGCTCTCTCTGGAAACAGCGACACTGCTCACTTGTAAACGTTTGAATACACATACAATCAGATTCAAGAACAGCTTCTTCCCTGTTATCAGACTTTTGAATAGACCTCGCAAATGTTAACTCTGATCTCTCTCTGTCTCTTTCTCTCTCTCTCTCTGCACCTTCTCTGTGGCTGTCACACTGTATTCTGAACCCTGTTCTGCTACCCTGATGCACGCTGTATGGTATGATCTGCGTGAACAGCATGTATAACAACATTGTGCAGTGTATCTCAGTACATGTGACAACAATCAATCAATCAACCATTCCCAGTGACTGATTGGGAATGTATCTCTCCTTCTCTCAGATGGAGCTGGTGGCTGGAGTTCCTCTGGTTGTGAGGTTGTCATCAGTAACTCTGAATACACGACATGTTACTGTAACCACCTCACACACTTTGGCGTTTTATTGGTAAGAATTGGGCAGGTTCCTGCCCTGTTTAGAATTAAAACGTCTCTGTGGGAACGGAGTGTACGTGTTTGGAGTAGCCCTGTCCACTGGTCAGACAAAGCCATTGTTTCTGTGTTGATGAGGACCATCCCATGAATGTTTGGTCAGAGACAAGATTGTAGCTCACTGTGGTCATGCTAATCCAGGCATAAACCCAGACTCAGAGCCTGATGCTGGAGTGGAGGGAATCTCTCTCTCTCTCTCTGTCTCTCTGTTTGCTCTGATTCCAGTCACTCTCTGAGTGACCTGACTGGAAAGTGGAGCTGCTTTATATTAACTCCTGTGTCATCCAGGATTACAGTAGGAATCTGCACATTCTCCCCGTGTCTGCGTGGGTTTCCTCCGGGTGCTCCGGCTTCCTCCCACAGTCCAAAGATGTGCAGGTCAGGTGAATTGGCCATGCTAAATTGCCCGTAGTGTTAGGTGCATTTGTCAGAGGGAAATGGGTCTGGGTGAGTTACTCTTCGGAGGGTCGGTGTGGACTGGTTGGGCCGAAGGGCCTGTTTCCACACTGTAGGGGAATCTAATTGAGTCTATACCAAGCTCTCACCTGAGATCATGTGATTGGTGTGAAATTAACCAGCACATCAGGGGTGGGGGGGTGGGAGAGGGGGTGGGGGTGGGGGGGTGGTAGAGGGGGGTGGGGGATTGGGAGAGGGAGGGTGGATGGGGTGGGGGGTGCTGTGTCTGGGGGAAGGGGTCGTGCTCCCTCCTGTTTGTCCCTCCCCTCCCCCTTCCCCTGCCACTCCCCTCCCCCCCTTCCCCCCCCCCCCTCCCCCCACCCCCCACCAGCTCTCTCCAATAGATCACCACCATCTGATGGCAGCCATGGATCTGGAGAGATCCTGTGACAGTTTGTCCAATCTAAATCAAGCAGCTGTGTGGGCCTTTGTAACCTCAGACTCTCCCCCCATTAGAACATCTCCAGGAAACTCATTGATCCAGTCCACCTCTGGATTCTCACCATCATCAGTTACATCGGATGTGGAATCTCTTCCTTATTCTTGGGGGTGATCTTACTGACCTACCTGGCATTTGAGTAAGTAACTCCTTTGCATAATTCAAACTTTAATTGACTGAATTTATGGGCGGCACGGTGGCACAGTGGTTAGCACTGCTGCCTCACAGCGCCAGTGACCCGGGTTCAATTCCCGCCTCAGGCGACTGTGTGGAGTTTGCACGTTCTCCCCGTGTCTGCGTGGGTTTCCTCCGGGTGCTCCTGTTTCCTCCCACAGTCTCAAAGATGTGCAGGTCAGGGGAATTGGCCATGCTAAATTGCCCCTAGAGTTAGGTAAGGGGTAAATGTAGAGGAATGGGTCTGGGTGGGTTGCGCTTCGGCAGGTCGGTGTGGACTTGTTGGGCCGAAGGGCCTGTTTCCACACTGTAAAAGTAATCTAATCCCTGGGCACTATGGGACAATTTCCCATGGCCAATCCACCCTAACCTGCACATGCCTGAACACTACGGGACAATTTCCTATGGCCAATCCACCCTAACCTGCACATCCATGGACACTACTGGACAGTTGAGCATGGCCAATCCACTCTAACCTGCACATCTTTAGACTGTGGGAGGAAACCGGAGCACCCAGAGGAAATCCACACAGACACGGGGAGAATGTGCAAACTCCACACAGACAGTCACCCTGGGTCCCTGGCGCTGTGAGTGAGCAGTGCTAACCACTGAGCCACCATGTTGCTCTATGGTTGACACCTCACCTTCAGGTCTGCCTGGTGCTGCTCCTGGCATACCCTCCTGCACTCCCCATTGAACCAGGGTTGATCCCCTGGCTTGATGCTAATGGTTGAGTGGGGGATACACCAGGCCATGAGGTTACAGATTGTGCTGGAGTACAGTTCTGCTGCTGTTGGTGGCCCATAGCGCCTCATGGATGCCCAGTCTGGAGTTGCTGGATGTGTTCGAAGTCTGTCCCAATTAGCACGGGGATAGTGCCACACAACACGATGAAGGGTAGTCTCAATGTGAAGGTGGGACTTTGTCTCCACAAGGACAGTGTGGTGGTCACTCTTACTGATACTGTCATGGACAGATGCATCTGCAGCCGGCAGATTGGTAAGGATGAGGTCAAGTCTGTTTTTCCATCTTGTTTTTTTAAGTCATTCATGATGTGAGGGTGTGGCTGGCTAGACCAGCATTTAATACCCATCCCTAATTGCTCAGAGGATTGTTAAGAGTGAACATTGCTGTGGGTCTAGAGTCATGTGTAGGCCAGACCAGGTAAGAACGGCAGGTTTTAGGCCTCGAAGAGCATTAGTGAAGCAGATGGGTTTTCCCCAACAATTAACAATGGTTTCACAGTCACCAGTGCATGCTTTTTCATTCCAGATATTTTTATTGAATTCAAATTCCACCATTTGCTGTAGCACAGTTTGGACCCGGGTCCCTGGCTCTCTGGATTAGGGTGACATTATCTCTGCACTCCACCCCTCCGCACCTCGGCTCAGTCGTTTCTGATGACGTTAGTTCAGCACACATGCTCTCTCTGATGGGTCACTCTTGGGGCAAGTTGTGAACTAATTGTTTGTGATTAATTTCCTGTGTTTAGGAATGTGCGACGTGACTATCCCTCGAAGATTCTGATGAACCTGTGCATGTCCTTGTTCATGCTGAACATTATCTTCCTGACCAATTCATGGGTGGCCTCATTTGGCATCTCAGGTCTCTGTATCACTGTGGCTGCCTTACTGCACTATTTCCTGCTGAGTTCTTTTACTTGGATGGGTATCGAGGCAGTACACATGTACTTTGCACTGGTGAAAGTGTTCAATATCTACATCCGCCATTACATGCTGAAGTTCTGCGTGATTGGATGGGGTGAGTCATTTCTCTGAGTAATTAAAGTTCCTGTCAGTGAGTAACCAGCACCTTCTGAACCTCAGACCTGTTTCTCTCCAAACAGGAGTCCCAGCAGCTGTGGTGGGAATACTGCTCTCCATCAATATTAACCTTTACGGCTATGAAACAAAGTTGAAAGCTGCCAATCCAGCAGAGCTGTTGTAAGTTGAATATTCTCCATTTGGATAATTCATCTTTCAGTTGAAATCCCAGGAATATGGAAATGCTCGGATTGGAACTCTTCACTTTGCTTCCACATTGACCTCTCTCTCTGTACTTTCCTGCTCTAGTGATGGTCAATACACTCTCACCCTGCAATTCCTGGCTGTACAGCTTCCACACTCAACACTGGCTTCAACACCTTCAGCCCAAACCGCTGGTGGGATGCTGCTGTTCCCATTCCCTCCTCCTCTTCCCCCATCACTTCCCCATTTCCCCATCAATGGTCAGTGTTTTGGAGTCATCCCTCTGCCCTCACTCCTGTCTCCCACAACCCCATGGCCCATCTCTTTTGTTCTGATTGGCTCCCCATTTCCCGCCCTCCGTTCCTGGTGAATCTCTAACATTTCCTCATCCAGGGAATGCCGCAGAATGGGAGGGGTCTGAACAGCCAACATTCTGTTGGACAATGAACACACAGACCGTTAGTTACAGAACTCCACATCAACAGCCATTGGCATCAATCAGTTCACTCCACACCCCGGGGAGATAGGGAGGGGGGTATGGGGTTACCGAGATAGGGAGGGGGTGTAGGGGGTTACTGAGATAGGGAAGGGGAGTGGGGCTAGAGGGGGTGACAGAGATAGGGAAGGGGTGTGGGGCTGGAGGGGGTGACAGAGATAGGGAGGGGGTGTAGGGACTGGAGGGGGTTACAGAAATAGGGAGGGGGTGCTGGGGCTGGAGGGTATTACAGAGGTAGAGAGGGCCGTTAGGACTGGAGGGTGTTACAGAGCTAGGGAGGGGGTGTAGGGGCTGGAGGGGGTTACAGAGATGGGGAGGGGGTGTAGCGTTTGGAGGGGGTTACAGGGATAGGGAGGGGATGTAGGGGCTGGAGGGGGGTACAGAAATAGGGAGGGTTGTAGGGGCTGGAGGGGGGTACAGGGATAGGGAGGGGATGTAGGGGCTGGAGGGGGGTACAGAAATAGGGAGGGTTGTAGGAGCTGGAGGGGTTACAGAGATAGGGAGGGGTGTAGGGGCTGGAGGGGGTTACAGAGATAGGGAGGGGGTGTAGGGGTTGGAGGGGGTTACAGAGATAGGGAGGGGGTGTAGGGGTTGGAGGGGGTTACAGAGATAGGGAGGGGGTGTAGGGGTTGGAGGGGGTTACAGAGATAGGGAGGGGGTGTAGGGGTTGGAGGGGGTTACAGAGATAGGGAGGGGGTGTAGGGGTTGGAGGGGGTTACAGAGATAGGGAGGTGGTGTATGGGTTGGAGGGGGTTACAGAGATAGGGAGGGGGTGTAGGATTTGGAGGGGGTTAGAGGGATATGGAGGGGGTGTATGGGCTGGAGGGGGTTACAGAGATAGGGAGGGGGTGTAGGGGCTGGATGGGGTTACAGAGATAGGGAGGGGGTGTAGGGGCTGGAGGGGTTACAGGGATAGGGAGGGGGTGTAGGGGTTGGAGGGGGTTAGGGATAGGGAGGGGGTGTAGGGGCTGGAGGGGCTTACAGAGATAGGGAGGGGGTGTAGGGGTTGGAGGGGGTTACAGAGATAGGGAGGGGGTGTAGGGTTTGGAGGGGGTTACAGGGATAGGGAGGGGGTGTAGGGGTTGGAGGGGGTTACAGAGATAGGGAGGTGGTGTAGGGGCTGGAGGGGGTTACACGGATAGGGAGGGGGTGTAGGGGCTGGAGGGGCTTACAGAGATAGGGAGGGGGTGTAGGGGCTGGAGGGGCTTACAGAGATAGGGAAGGGGTGTAGGGGCTGGAGGAGCTTACAGAGATAGGGAGGGGGTGTAGGGGCTGGAGGGGCTTACAGAGATAGGGAGGGGGTGTAGGGGTTGGAGGGGGTTACAGAGATAGGGAGGGGGTGTAGGATTTGGAGGGGGTTAGAGGGATATGGAGGGGGTGTATGGGCTGGAGGGGGTTACAGAGATAGGGAGGGGGTGTAGGGGCTGGAGGGGGTTACAGAGATAGGGAGGGGGTGTAGGGGCTGGAGGGGTTACAGGGATAGGGAGGGGGTGTAGGGGTTGGAGGGGGTTAGGGATAGGGAGGGGGTGTAGGGGCTGGAGGGGCTTACAGAGATAGGGAGGGGGTGTAGGGGTTGGAGGGGGTTACAGAGATAGGGAGGGGGTGTAGGGTTT
Source organism: Chiloscyllium plagiosum (assembly GCF_037043375.1). Lineage (NCBI taxonomy): Eukaryota > Metazoa > Chordata > Chondrichthyes > Orectolobiformes > Hemiscylliidae > Chiloscyllium > Chiloscyllium plagiosum. The sequence goes on from NW_028270149.1 coordinate 1,907,873, forward strand.
GGAGGGGGTTACAGGGATAGGGAGGGGGTGTAGGGGTTGGAGGGGGTTACAGAGATAGGGAGGTGGTGTAGGGGCTGGAGGGGGTTACAGAGATAGGGAGGGGGTGTAGGGGCTGGAGGGGCTTACAGAGATAGGGAGGGGGTGTAGGGGCTGGAGGGGCTTACAGAGATAGGGAAGGGGTGTAGGGGCTGGAGGAGCTTACAGAGATAGGGAGGGGGTGTAGGGGCTGGAGGGGCTTACAGAGATAGGGAGGGGGTGTAGGGGTTGGAGGGGGTTACAGAGATAGGGAGGGGGTGTATGGTTTGGAGGGGGGGTGTTCGAGGTGTTTGAGGGGCTGGTTATTTGTGAGGTAACACCTCCCCTTTGTGCTGTGTTCCCAGGGATTTTGCTGCTGCCTTGTTTTGTGGGAGTGTGTCTGAGCGAGGGGCTAGTTTCGATGGGATGCTGCAATGATGGGAATGGTTTGTTTGTATTCACAGCTGCTGGTTCAGAAATGATATCGCTTTCTACCTGTCAGTGGTGGCTTATTTCGGGCTGGTGTTCCTCATTAACCTGGCCATGTTTATCGTGGTGCTCCATCAGATCCAGGTGATGAAGGTGCAGAGGCCCGGTAACAGTACATCACACCGCAGTCTGCAACGCCTGAAGGGCTCTGTCAGCCTGACTGTCCTGCTCGGACTCACCTGGGGTTTTGCGTTTTTCGCCTGGGGACCCACACAAGAGACCTTCATGTATTTCTTCACTATCTTCAACACTCTGCAAGGTCAGTGCAATGTCACCTCCCAAAACTCAGCAGCTCCCCAAGCTCTCTCTCCCTCAGAGACACACTCTGACCACCGTGTGTGTGAGGTCTGAACCGAGACACTGGAGAGACTGCTCAGGACAGGCCCCTACAGCCTGGGACAGGAGATCCCAGAGACTGGGGCAGGGGATCCCAGAGCCTGGGGCAGGGGATCCCGAGGGGCAGGGGATCCCAGAGACTGGGGCAGGGGATCCCGAGGGGCAGGGGATCCCAGAGACTGGGGCAGGGGATCCCAGAGCCTGGGGCAGGGGATCCCGAGGGGCAGGGGATCCCAGAGCATTCACGGCTGATGCTGGAAAGCTCTTCCTTACACAATGGGAAGGAGAATTCTGTAACCACCACCTCCCTACCCCCCGCCCCCGACTCCCCCCGACCCCACATCAACGAGAAAAGAACTTTGTTGAATCAGGGGTCAGTTGAAATGTCAAAAAGGATTAAGAGATTTTTGTCAGTTAAGAGAGGTTGAAGGCAAGAGAGTGATGGAGCCATGCTGACCAACGTAAAGGGCTGAATAGTCTCCTGTTGCTGGGTAACAGGCTCGGGGAGAGGGGCTGAATGGCCTCCAGTTCCTGTGGAACAGGCTCGGGGAGAGGAGCTGAATGGCCTCCTGTTCCTGTGGAACAAGCTCAGGGAGGTGGGGTTAGATGGCCTCCTGTTCCTGTAGAACAGGCTCGGGGAGAGGGGCTGAATGGCCTCCTGTTCCTGTGGAACAAGCTCGGGGAGGTGGGGTTAGATGGCCTCCTGTTCCTGTAGAACAGGCTCGGGGAGAGGGGCTGAGTGGCCTCCTGTTTCTAAGTAACAGGCTCGGGGAGGGAGGCTGTATGGCCTCCTGTTCCTGTTGAACAGGCTCGGGGAGAGGGGCTGAATGGCCTCTTGTTCCTATGCAACAGGCTTGGGGAGAGGGGCTGAATGGCCTCCTGTTCCTGTGGAGCAGGCTCGGGGAGGGAGGCTGAGTGGCCTCCTTTCCCTGTGAGCAGGCTCGGGGAGAGGGGCTGAATGGCCTCCTGTTCCTGTGGAGCAGGCTCGGGGAGAGGGGCTGAATGGCCTCCTGTTCCTGTGGAGTAGGCTCGGGGAGGGGGTGCTGAATGGCCTCCTGTTCCTGTGGAGCAGGCTGGGGGGGAGGGGCTGAGTGGCCTCCTGTCCCTGTGGAGCAGGCTCGGGGACGTGGGGCTGAATGGCCTCCTGTCCCTGTGGAGCAGGCTGGGGGAGGAGGGCTGAATGGCCTCCTGTCCCTGTGGAGCATGCTGGGGTAGAGGGGCTGAGTGGCCTCCTGTTCCTGTGGAACAGGCTGGGTAGAGGGGCTGAATGGCCTCCTGTCCCTGTGGAGCATGCTAGGGTAGAGGGGCTGAATGGCCTCCTGTCCCTGTGGAGCAGGCTGGGGTAGATGGGCTGAATGGTCTCCAGTCCCTGTGGAGCAGGCTGGGGTAGAGGGGCTGAATGGCCTCCTGTCCCTGTGGAACAGGCTTGGGGAGGTGGGGCTGAATGGCCTCCTGTCCCTGTGGAACAGGCTGGGGGAGGTGAGGCTGAATGGCCTCCTGTCCCTGTGAGCAGGCTGGGGGAGAGGGGCTGAGTGGCCTCCTGTTCCTGTGAGCAGGCTGGGGGAGAGGGGCTGAGTGGCCCCCTGTCCCTGTGAGCAGGCTGGGGGAGAGGGGCTGAGTGGCCCCCTGTCCCTGTGGAACAGGCTGGGTAGAGAGGCTGAATGGCCTCCTGTCCCTGTGGAGCAGGCTGGGGTAGATAGGCTGAATGGTCTCCAGTCCCTGTGGAGCAGGCTGGGGTAGAGGGGCTGAATGGCCTCCTGTCCCTGAGGAACAGGCTTGGGGAGGTGGGGCTGAATGGCCTCCTGTCCCTGTGGAACAGGCTGGGGGAGGTGAGGCTGAATGGCCTCCTGTCCCTGTGAGCAGGCTGGGGGAGAGGGGCTGAGTGGCCCCCTGTCCCTGTGAGCAGGCTGGGGGAGGTCGGGCTGAATGGTCGCCTGTCCCTGTGGAGCAGGCTGGGGGAGAGGGGCTGAGTGGCCTCCTGTCCCTGTGGAGCAGGCTGGGGGAGAGGGGCTGAGTGGCCTCCTGTCCCTGTGGAGCAGGCTGGGGGAGAGGGGCTGAGTGGCCTCCTGTTCCTGTGGAGCAGGCTGGGGGAGAGGGGCTTAGTGGCCCCCTGTCCCTGTGAGCAGGCTGGGGGAGAGGGGCTGAGTGGCCCCCTGTCCCTGTGAGCAGGCTGGGGGAGAGGGGCTGAGTGGCCTCCTGTCCCTGTGGAGCAGGCTGGGGGAGAGGGGCTGAGTGGCCCCCTGTTCCTGTGTGCAGGCTGGGGGGGAGGGGCTGAATGGCCCCCTGTCCCTGTGGAGCAGGTTGGGGGAGAGGGGCTGAGTGGCCCCCTGTCCCTGTGGAGCAGGTTGGGGGAGGTCGGGCTGAGTGGCCCCCTGTCCCTGTGAGCAGGCTGGGGGAGAGGGGCTGAGTGGCCCCCTGTCCCTGTGGAGCAGGCTGGGGGAGAGGGGCTGAGTGGCCCCCTGTCCCTGTGAGCAGGCTGGGGGAGAGGGGCTGAGTGGCCCCCTGTCCCTGTGAGCAGGCTGGGGTAGAGGGGCTGAATGGCCCCCTGTCCCTGTGAGCAGGCTGGGGAGAGGGGCTGAGTGGCCCCCTGTCCATGTGAGCAGGCTGGGGGAGAGGGGCTGAGTGGCCCCCTGGCCCTGTGAGCAGGCTGGGGGAGAGGGGCAGAGTGGCCCCCTGTCCCTGTGAGCAGGCTGGGGGAGAGGGGCTGAGTGGCCCCCTGTCCCTGTGAGCAGGCTGGGGGAGAGGGGCTGAATGGCCCACTGTCCCTGTGGAGCAGGCTGGGGGAGAGGGACTGAATGGCCCCCTGTCCCTGTGGAGAAGGTTGGGGGAGAGGGGCTGAGTGGCCCCCTGTCCCTGTGAGCAGGCTGGGGGAGAGGGGCTGAGTGGCCCCCTGTCCCTGTGAGCAGGCTGGGGGAGAGGGGCTGAGTGGCCCCCTGTCCCTGTGAGCAGGCTGGGGTAGAGGGGCTGAGTGGCCCCCTGTCCCTGTGAGCAGGCTGGGGGAGAGGGGCTGAGTGGCCCCCTGTCCCTGTGAGCAGGCTGGGAGAGAGGGGCTGAGTGGCCCCCTGTCCCTGTGAGCAGGCTGGCGGAGAGGGGCTGAGTGGCCCCCTGTCCCTGTGAGCAGGCTGGGGGAGAGGGGCTGAATGGCCCCCAGCCCCTGTGAGCAGGCTGGGGGAGAGGGGCTGAGTGGCCCCCTGTCCCTGTGAGCCGGCTGGGGTAGAGGGGCTGAGTGGCCCCCTGTCCCTGTGAGCAGGCTGGGGGAGAGGGGCTGAGTGGCCCCCTGTCCCTGTGAGCAGGCTGGGGTAGAGGGGCTGAGTGGCCCCCTGTCCCTGTGAGCAGGCTGGGGGAGAGGGGCTGAGTGGCCCCCTGTCCCTGTGAGCAGGCTGGGGTAGAGGGGCTGAGTGGCCCCCTGTCCCTGTGAGCAGGCTGGGGGAGAGGGGCTGAGTGGCCCCCTGTCCCTGTGAGCAGGCTGGGGGAGAGGGGCTGAGTGGCCCCCTGTCCCTGTGAGCAGGCTGGGAGAGAGGGGCTGAGTGGCCCCCTGCCCCTGTGAGCAGGCTGGGGGAGAGGGGCTGAATGGCCCCTAGCCCATGTGAGCAGGCTGGGGGAGAGGGGCTGAGTGGCCCCCTGTCCCTGTGAGCAGGCTGGGGGAGAGGGGCTGAGTGGCCCCCTGTCCCTGTGAGCAGGCTGGGGGAGAGGGGCTGAATGGCCCCCTGTCCCTGTGAGCAGGCTGGGGTAGATGGGCTGAATGGTCTCCAGTCCCTGTGGAGCAGGCTGGGGTAGAGCGGCTGAATGGCCTCCTGTCCCTGTGGAACAGGCTGGGGGAGGTGAGGCTGAATGGCCTCCTGTCCCTGTGAGCAGGCTGGGGGAGAGGGGCTGAGTGGCCCCCTGTCCCTGTGAGCAGGCTGGGGGAGGTGGGGCTGAATGGTCGCCTGTCCCTGTGGAGCAGGCTGGGGGAGAGGGGCTGAGTGGCCTCCTGTCCCTGTGGAGCAGGCTGGGGGAGAGGGGCTGAGTGGCCTCCTGTTCCTGTGGAGCAGGCTGGGGGAGAGGGGCTGAGAGGCCGCCTGTCCCTGTGAGCAGGCTGGGGGAGAGGGGCTTAGTGGCCCCCTGTCCCTGTGGAGCAGGCTGGGGGAGAGGGGCTGAGTGGCCCCCTGTCCCTGTGAGCAGGCTGGGGGAGAGGGGCTGAGTGGCCTCCTGTCCCTGTGGAGCAGGCTGGGGGAGAGGGGCTGAGTGGCCCCCTGTTCCTGTGTGCAGGCTGGGGGAGAGGGGCTGAATGGCCCCCTGTCCCTGTGGAGCAGGTTGGGGGAGAGGGGCTGAGTGGCCCCCTGTCCCTGTGAGCAGGCTGGGGGAGAGGGGCTGAATGGCCTCCTGTCCCTGTGGAGCAGGCTGGGTGAGAGGTGCTGAATGGCCCCCTGACCCTGTGGAGCAGGTTGGGGGAGAGGGGCTGAATGGCCCCCTGTCCCTGTGAGCAGGCTGGGGGAGAGGGACTTAGTGGCCCCCTGTCCCTGTGAGCAGGCTGGGGGAGAGGGGCTGAGTGGCCCCCTGTCCCTGTGAGCAGGCTGGTGGAGAGGGGCTGAGTGGCCCCTTGTCCCTGTGAGCAGGCTGGGGGAGAGGGGCTGAGTGGCCCCCTGTCCCTGTGAGCAGGCTGGGGGAGAGCGCTGAGTGGCCACCTGTCCCTGTGAGCAGGCTGGGGGAGTGGGGCTGAGTGGCCCCCTGTCCCTGTGAGCAGGCTGGGGTAGAGGGGCTGAGTGGCCCCCTGTCCCTGTGAGCAGGCTGGGGGAGAGGGGCTGAGTGGCCCCCTGTCCCTGTGAGCAGGCTGGGGGAGAGGGGCTGAGTGGCCCCCTGCCCCTGTGAGCAGGCTGCGGGAGAGGGGCTGAGTGGCCCCCTGTCCCTGTGAGCAGGCTGGGGGAGAGGGGCTGAGTGGCCCCCTGTCCCTGTGAGCAGGCTGGGGGAGAGCGGCTGAGTGGCCCCCTGCCCCTGTGAGCAGGCTGTGGGAGAGGGGCTGAGTGGCCCCCTGTCCCTGTGAGCAGGCTGGGGGAGAGGGGCTGAGTGGCCCCCTGTCCCTGCGAGCAGGCTGGGGGAGAGGGGCTGAGTGGCCCCCTGCCCCTGCGAGCAGGCTGGGGGAGAGGGGCTGAGTGGCCCCCTGCCCCTGTGAGCAGGCTGGGGGAGAGGGGCTGAGTGGCCCCCTGCCCCTGTGAGCAGGCTGGGGGAGAGGGGCTGAGTGGCCCCCTGTCCCTGTGAGCAGGCTGGGGGAGAGGGGCTGAGTGGCCCCCTGTCCCTGTGAGCAGGCTGGGGGAGAGGGGCTGAGTGGCCCCCTGTCCCTGTGAGCAGGCTGGGGGAGAGGGGTTGAGTGGCCCCCTGTCCCTGTGAGCAGGCTGGGGGAGAGGGGCTGAATGGCCCCCTGTCCCTGTGAGCAGGCTGGGGGAGAGGGGCTGAGTGGCCCCCTGTCCCTGTGAGCAGGCTGGGGGAGAGGGGCTGAATGGCCCCCCTGTCCCTGTGAGCAGGCTGGGGGAGAGGGGCTGAGTGGCCCCCTGTCCCTGTGAGCAGGCTGGGGGAGAGGGGCTGAGTGGCCCCCTGTCCCTGTGAGCAGGCTGGGGGAGAGGGGCTGAGTGGCCCCCTGTCCCTGTGAGCAGGCTGGGGGAGAGGGGCTGAATGGCCCCCTGTCCCTGTGAGCAGGCTGGGGGAGAGGGGCTGAGTGGCCCCCTGTCCCTGTGAGCAGGCTGGGGGAGAGGGGCTGAGTGGCCCCCTGTCCCTGTGAGCAGGCTGGGGGAGAGGGGCTGAGTGGCCCCCTGTCCCTGTGAGCAGGCTGGGGGAGAGGGGCTGAATGGCCCCCTGTCCCTGTGAGCAGGCTGGGGGAGAGGGGCTGAGAGGCCCCCTGTCCCTGTGAGCAGGCTGGGGGAGAGGGGCTGAATGGCCCCCTGTCCCTGTGAGCAGGCTGGGGGAGAGGGGCTGAGTGGCCCCCTGCCCCTGTGAGCAGGCTGGGGGAGAGGGGCTGAGTGGCCCCTGCCCCTGTGAGCAGGCTGGGGGAGAGGGGCTGAGTGGCCCCCTGTCCCTGTGAGCAGGCTGGGGGAGAGGGGCTGAGTGGCCCCCTGTCCCTGTGAGCAGGCTGGGGGAGAGGGGCTGAGTGGCCCCCTGTCCCTGTGAGCAGGCTGGGGGAGAGGGGCTGAATGGCCCCTGCCCCTGTGAGCAGGCTGGGGGAGAGGGGCTGAGTGGCCCCCTGCCCCTGTGAGCAGGCTGGGGGAGAGGGGCTGAGTGGCCCCTGCCCCTGTGAGCAGGCTGGGGGAGAGGGGCTGAGTGGCCCCCTGTCCCTGTGAGCAGGCTGGGGGAGAGGGGCTGAGTGGCCCCCTGTCCCTGTGAGCAGGCTGGGGGAGAGGGGCTGAGTGGCCCCCTGTCCCTGTGAGCAGGCTGGTGGAGAGGGGCTGAGTGGCCCCTTGTCCCTGTGAGCAGGCTGGGGGAGAGGGGCTGAGTGGCCCCCTGTCCCTGTGAGCAGGCTGGTGGAGAGGGGCTGAGTGGCCCCTTGTCCCTGTGAGCAGGCTGGGGGAGAGGGGCTGAGTGGCCCCCTGTCCCTGTGAGCAGGCTGGGGGAGAGCGCTGAGTGGCCACCTGTCCCTGTGAGCAGGCTGGGGGAGTGGGGCTGAGTGGCCCCCTGTCCCTGTGAGCAGGCTGGGGTAGAGGGGCTGAGTGGCCCCCTGTCCCTGTGAGCAGGCTGGGGGAGAGGGGCTGAGTGGCCCCCTGTCCCTGTGAGCAGGCTGGGGGAGAGGGGCTGAGTGGCCCCCTGCCCCTGTGAGCAGGCTGCGGGAGAGGGGCTGAGTGGCCCCCTGTCCCTGTGAGCAGGCTGGGGGAGAGGGGCTGAGTGGCCCCCTGTCCCTGTGAGCAGGCTGGGGGAGAGCGGCTGAGTGGCCCCCTGCCCCTGTGAGCAGGCTGTGGGAGAGGGGCTGAGTGGCCCCCTGTCCCTGTGTGCAGGCTGGGGGAGAGGGGCTGAGTGGCCCCCTGTCCCTGCGAGCAGGCTGGGGGAGAGGGGCTGAGTGGCCCCCTGCCCCTGCGAGCAGGCTGGGGGAGAGGGGCTGAGTGGCCCCCTGCCCCTGTGAGCAGGCTGGGGGAGAGGGGCTGAGTGGCCCCCTGCCCCTGTGAGCAGGCTGGGGGAGAGGGGCTGAGTGGCCCCCTGTCCCTGTGAGCAGGCTGGGGGAGAGGGGCTGAGTGGCCCCCTGTCCCTGTGAGCAGGCTGGGGGAGAGGGGCTGAGTGGCCCCCTGTCCCTGTGAGCAGGCTGGGGGAGAGGGGTTGAGTGGCCCCCTGTCCCTGTGAGCAGGCTGGGGGAGAGGGGCTGAATGGCCCCCTGTCCCTGTGAGCAGGCTGGGGGAGAGGGGCTGAGTGGCCCCCTGTCCCTGTGAGCAGGCTGGGGGAGAGGGGCTGAATGGCCCCCCTGTCCCTGTGAGCAGGCTGGGGGAGAGGGGCTGAGTGGCCCCCTGTCCCTGTGAGCAGGCTGGGGGAGAGGGGCTGAGTGGCCCCCTGTCCCTGTGAGCAGGCTGGGGGAGAGGGGCTGAGTGGCCCCCTGTCCCTGTGAGCAGGCTGGGGGAGAGGGGCTGAATGGCCCCCTGTCCCTGTGAGCAGGCTGGGGGAGAGGGGCTGAGTGGCCCCCTGTCCCTGTGAGCAGGCTGGGGGAGAGGGGCTGAGTGGCCCCCTGTCCCTGTGAGCAGGCTGGGGGAGAGGGGCTGAGTGGCCCCCTGTCCCTGTGAGCAGGCTGGGGGAGAGGGGCTGAATGGCCCCCTGTCCCTGTGAGCAGGCTGGGGGAGAGGGGCTGAATGGCCCCCTGTCCCTGTGAGCAGGCTGGGGGAGAGGGGCTGAGTGGCCCCCTGCCCCTGTGAGCAGGCTGGGGGAGAGGGGCTGAGTGGCCCCTGCCCCTGTGAGCAGGCTGGGGGAGAGGGGCTGAGTGGCCCCCTGTCCCTGTGAGCAGGCTGGGGGAGAGGGGCTGAGTGGCCCCCTGTCCCTGTGAGCAGGCTGGGGGAGAGGGGCTGAGTGGCCCCCTGTCCCTGTGAGCAGGCTGGGGGAGAGGGGCTGAATGGCCCCTGCCCCTGTGAGCAGGCTGGGGGAGAGGGGCTGAGTGGCCCCCTGCCCCTGTGAGCAGGCTGGGGGAGAGGGGCTGAGTGGCCCCTGCCCCTGTGAGCAGGCTGGGGGAGAGGGGCTGAGTGGCCCCCTGTCCCTGTGAGCAGGCTGGGGGAGAGGGGCTGAGTGGCCCCCTGTCCCTGTGAGCAGGCTGGGGGAGAGGGGCTGAGTGGCCCCCTGTCCCTGTGAGCAGGCTGGGGGAGAGGGGCTGAGTGGCCCCCTGTCCCTGTGAGCAGGCTGGGGGAGAGGGGCTGAGTGGCCCCCTGCCCCTGTGAGCAGGCTGGGGGAGGGTCTTTCCCGTCAGTGCCCTGGTGAAATGGAGGCCTCCAATGATGTGCTTTGTCTTCACAGGATTCTTCATCTTTGTGTTTCACTGTTTGCTGAAGGATAATGTCTGTTCCCAGTGGAGGGTCCACCTGTGCTGCGGCAGGTTTCAACTCAGCGAGTATTCTGGTGAGACTCACTACCTGAGATTACTCAACCCATTCCTGACCAGGAATTGCTGTGTCATAGAGACGTACAGCACGGAAACAGACCCTTCGGTCCAACCCGTCCATGCCGACCAGATATCCCAACCCAATCTAGTCCCACCTGCCAGCACCCGGCCCATATCCCTCCAAACCCTTCCTATTCATATACCCATCCAAATGTCTCTTAAATGTTGCAATTGTACCAGCCTCCACCACTTCCTCTGGCAGCTCATTCCATACACATACCACCCTCTGCGTGAAATGTTGCCCCTTAGGTCTCTTTTATATCTTTCCCCTCTCACCCTAAACCTATGCCCTTTAGTTCTGGTCCATATGGACAGGTTGGGCCGAAGGGTCTGTTTCTCTGCTGTATGACTCTATGATTCTTAACCTAATGACCCCAGTCCTACCTTCCTGCAAGTGGCCCTTGGTCTTGTACCTTATGACACTTCAAGTGCTCATCCAATTACTTTTCGAAGCTTATGAGGTTTTCTGTCTCAACGATTGTCCCAGACAGCAGATCCCAGACTCCCGCCTTCCTCAGGGTGGAACTTTACCCTGTAACCCTCCTTACTTTCATCTTGATAGTGTACCTTCTTCTTATTGGCTCCTTGCGTCAGGGAATCAGCTGCTTTCTACCTGCCCTGTCCATGTCCCTCGTAATCTTCTAGACCATGACCAGGGGGATTGCACAGGGCTGAAGGGAGACAGTGTGGAAATGGCACTGCGTGTATTGGTCCTTCCGAGGGCTGGCACATGCCGGATGGGCTGAGTAGCCTCCTGTATGCCCTCTGATACTGAGCTTGTTTCTAATTACAGAGTGGAGCAGGACTGCCACAAGTGGAAACCTGAGGGGTGTAATGAAAAGCTTCAACACTCATTCCAAAACATCCTTCAACTCAAATTCAACAACAGCATCTTCAAATGGATCACGAAAGAATTTAATTCTTTCTCCAAACTTTGGGAACGGTAAGTTGCACTAAAGTTCTCTTTAGGTCAACGTTGTATGAAGCAATTGATTAACAGAATCCCTACCGAGTGGAAACAGGCCCTTCGGCCCAACTAGTCCACACCGACCCTCTGAAGAGTAACCCACCCTGACCCATTCCCCTACCCTATTACTCTACATTTACCCCTGACTAACGCACCTAACCTACACATCCCTGAACACCATGGGCAATCTTTGTGACTGTGGGAGGAAACCCACGCAGACACGGGGAGAATGTGCAAACTCCACACAGACAGTCACCCGAGGCTGGGATCGAACCTGGCTCCCTGGTGCTGTGAGGCAGCAGTGCTAACCACTGAGCCACCGTGCCATCCCAATTCACTTCTTCCCTCTCTTAAAAACTCCATGAAATGTTTTCCAGCAAACAGATAATCCAGAATTCTCTGATCTTTTGACTTTTCAATTCCCAGATGTCACATGACAAAGTGTCTTCAATCCAGCATTGTCCAGATAATTGCACATTCCAGTCGTCTGTAAAGATTGTCCTCCTGACACAATGTTCTGCCCTTGTTCCGAACCTCTGCACCCCCACATCCTGCCCAACAATCAAATAGCTTCTCCCTCGTGACCAATCTGTCATCTTAATCTCTTTCTAGTCTTCTTCATTGACAGGAGTCTGAGACCACTACACCACAATATTAGGAGCAATATTCGGCCCATCGCATCTGCTCCCATCCAATCATGGCTGAGCTGTTTCCCTACACCATCCTCCTGCCTTCTCTCTGTGACCCTTGATCCCTGACCAATCAAGACCCCATCTATCTCTGTCTTAAACACACTCCGTGACTTGGCCTCCATAGCCCTCTGTGGCACTGAGTCCCACAGATTCCCCACCCTCGGGCTGAAGAAATCCCTGCTCATTTCAGTTTGAAAGGGTCGTCCCTTCACCCTGAGGTCGTGCCCTCGGGTCCTCGTCTCTCCTACTCACAGAAACATCTTCTCCATGTCCACTCTATCCAGACCTCTCAATATTCTGAGAGTTTCAGTCAGATCCTCCTCATCCATCTAAACTTTATCGAATACCGACCCAGATTCCTCAACTGCTCCTCACATAACAAACCCTTCATCCCGGGGTCATTCTTGTAAATCTCCATGGACACCCTCCAAGGTCAGCATGTTCTTTCCTTAGATACAGGGCCCAAAACTGCTCACAATATTCCAAATGTGGTCTGACCAGATCCTTATACAACCTCAGCAGGGCATCCCTGATCTTGTATTCTAGCCCTGTGGAGATAAATGCAAACACTGCATTTGCCTTCCTAACTGCCAACTGAGCCGGATTCCAGTCTCTCCCTCTCAAATAAAGTCATAGAGACATACAGTACGGAAACAAACCCTTTGATCCAACTCATTTGGCAAACCAGACATCCCAGTCTGACCTAGCCCCACCTGCCAGTACCCGGCCCATATCCCTCCAAACCCTTCCTATTCATATACCCATCCAAATGCCTTTTAAATGTCGTAATTGTACCAGCCTCCACCACTTCCTCTGGCAGCTCATTCCATACACGTACCACCCTCTGTGTGAAAAAGTTGCCCCTTAGGTCCCTTTTATATCTTTTCCCTCTCACCCTAAACCTATACCCTCTAGTTCTGGACTTCCTCATCCCAGGTAAAGACTTTGTCTATTTATCCTACCCATGCCCCTCATGATTTTATAAACCTCTATAAGGTCACCCCTCAGCCTCCGACGCTCCAGGGAAAACAGCCCCAGCCTGTTCAGCCTCTCCCTGTAGCTCAGATCCTCCAACCCTGGCAACCTCCTTGTAAATCTTTTCTAAACCCTTTCAAGTTTTACAACATCTTTCCAATAGGAAGGAGACCAGAATTGCACGCAATATTCCAACAGTGGCCTAATCAATGTCCTGTACAGCCGCAACATGACCTCCCAACTCCTGTACTCAATACTCTGACCAATAAAGGAAAGCATACCAAATGCCTTCTTCACTATCCTATCTACCTGTGACTCCACTTTCAAGGAGCTATGAACCTGCACTCCTAGGTCTCTTTGTTCAGCAACACTCCCTGGGACCTTACAATTAAGTGTATAAGTCCTGCTAAGATTTGCTTTCCCAAAATACAGTACCTCACATTTATCTGAATTAAACTCCATCTGCCACTTCTCAGCCCATTGGCACATCTGGTCCAGATCCTGTTGTAATCTGAGGTAACCCTCTTCGCTGTCCACTACGCCTCCAATTTTGGTGTCATCTGCAAACTTACTAACTGTACCTCTTATGCTCGCATCCAAATCATTTATGTAAATGATAAAAAGTAGAGGGCCCAGCACCGATCCTTGTGGCACTCCACTGGTCACAGGCCTCCCGTCTGAAAAACAACCCTCTACCTCCACCCTCTGTCTTCTACCTTTGAGCCAGTTCTGTATCCAAATGGCTAGTTCTCCCTGTATTCCATGAGATCTAACCTTGCTAATCAGTCTCCCATGGGGATCCTTGTCGAACGCCTTACTGAAGTCCATATAGATCACATCTACTGCTCTGCCCTCGTCAATCTTCTTTGTTACTTCTTCAAAAAACTCCATCAAGTTTGTGAGACATGATTTCCCATGCATGGACAGGTTAGACCGAAGGGTTTGTTTCCGTGCTGTACATCTCTATGACTCTATGACTCTACACCGAATTCTCACATGACACCGACTTTTCGCTCGGGACCGAATTCCCACACTGCACCAAATTCTCACTCTGCACCGAATTTCCACACTGCACCAAATTCTCACTCTGCACCGAATTCCCACACTGCACCGAATTCTCACTCTGCACCGAATTCTCACTCTGCATCGAATTCTCACTCTGCACCGAATTCTCACTCTGCATCGAATTCCCACACTGCACCGAATTCTCACTCTGCACCGAATTCCCACACTGCACCGAATTCTCACTCTGCACCGAATTCTCACTCTGCATCGAATTCTGACTCTGCACCGAATTCTGACTCTGCACCGAATTCTCACGCTGCACTGAATTCTCACGCTGCACTGAATTCTCACACTGCACCGAATTCCCACACTGTACCGAATTCTGCCACTGCACCGAATTCTCACACTGCACCAAATTCCCACACTGCACTGAATTCTGACTCTGCACCGAATTCTCACATTGCATCGAATTCCCACACTGTACCGAATTCCCACACTGTACCAAATTCTCACACTGCACCGAATTCCCACACTGCACCGAATTCCCACACAGTACCAAATTCTCACACTGCACCGAATTCTCACACAGCACCGAATTCCCACACTGCACCGAATTCCCACTCTGCACCGAATTCTCACTCTGCACCGAATTCCCACGCTGCACCGAATTCTCCCACTGCACCGAATTCTCCCACTGCATCGAATTCTCACTCTGCACCGAATTTCCACTCTGAACCAAATTTTCACTCAGCACCGAATTCCCACACTATACCAAATTCCCACAAAGCACCGAATTCCCACATTGCACCGAATTCTCACACTGCACCGAATTCCCACACTATACCGAATTCCCACACTACACCAAATTCCCACACTGCACCGAATTCTCTCTCTGCACTGAATTCTCACACTGCACCGAATTCCCACACTGCACAGAATTCCCACTCTGCACCGAATTCCCACACTGCACCGAATTCCCACTCTGCACCGAATTCCCACACTGCACCGAATTCCCACAGTGCACAGAATTCCCACTCTGCACCGAATTCCCACACTGCACAGAATTCCCACTCTGCACCGAATTCTCACACTGCACCGAATTATCACACTGCACTGAATTCTCACTCTTCACCGAATTCTCACACTGCACTGAATTCCCACACTGCACCGAATTCTGATTCTGCACCGAATTCTGATTCTGCACCGAATTCTCACACTGCACTGAATTCCCACACTGTACTGAATTCTCACACTGTACCGAATTCTGAATCTGCGCCGAATTCTCACACTGCACTGAATGACCACACTGTACCGAATTCTCACACTGCACCGAATTCTCACACTACACCGAATTCCCACACTGCACCAAATTATCGCACTGCACCAAATTATCGCACTGCACCGAATTCTGACTCTGCGCCGAATTCTCACGATGCACCAATTTCTTACACTGCACCGAATTCTGATTCTGCACTGAATTCCCACACTGCGCCGAATTCCCACACTGCACCGAATTCTCACGCTGTACCGAATTCTCACACTGCACTGAATTCCGACTCTGCGCCGAATTCCCACACTGCACCGAATTCTCACTCTTCACCGAATTCCCACACTGCGCCGAATTCTCACACTGTACCGAATTCTCACACTGTACCGAATTCTCACGCTGTACCGAATTCTCACACTGCACCGAATTCCCACACTGCGCCGAATTCTCACACTGCACCGAATTCTCACACTGTACCGAATTTTCACACTGCACCGAATTCCCACACTGCGCCGAATTCTCACACTGCACCGAATTCTCACACTGTACCGAATTCTCACGCTGTACCGAATTCTCACACTGCACTGAATTCCGACTCTGCGCCGAATTCCCACACTGCACCGAATTCTCACTCTTCACCGAATTCCCACACTGCGCCGAATTCCCACACTGTACCGAATTCTCACACTGTACCGAATTCTCACGCTGTACCGAATTCTCACACTGCACCGAATTCCCACACTGCGCCGAATTCTCACACTGCACCGAATTCTCACACTGTACCGAATTCTCACGCTGTACCGAATTCTCACACTGCACCGAATTCCCACACTGCGCCGAATTCCCACACTGCACCGAATTCTCACACTGTACCGAATTCTGACTCTGCGCTGAATTCCCACACTGCACTGAATTCTCACACTGCACTGAATTCTCACACTGCACCGAATTCTGCTTCTGCACTGAATTCTGACTCTGCACCGAATTCTCATACTGCACCGAATTCTCATACTGCACCGAATTCCCACACTGCACCGAATTCTCACACTGTACCGAATTCTCACACTGCACCGAATTCTCACACTGCACCGAATTCTGATTCTGTACCGAATTCTGCTTCTGCACTGAATTCTGACTCTGCACCGAATTTTCATACTGCACCGAATTCCCACACTGCACCGAATTCCCACACTGCACCGAATTCCCACACTGCACCGAATCCTCATACTGCACCGAATTCTCACACTGTACCGAATTCTCACGCTGTACCGAATTCTCACACTGCACCGAATTCCCACACTGCACCGAATTCTCACACTGCACCGAATTCCCACGCTGCACCGAATTCTGACACTGCACCGAATTCCCACACTGCACCAAATTCCCACACTGCACCGAATTCCCACACTGCACAGAATTCCCACACTGCACCGAATTCTCACACTGTACCGAATTCTCACACTGCACTGAATTCTCACACTGCACTGAATTCTCACACTGCACCGAATTCTGCTTCTGCACTGAATTCTGACTCTGCACCGAATTCTCATACTGCACCGAATTCCCACACTGCACCGAATTCCCACACTGCACCGAATTCCCACACTGCACCGAATTCTCATACTGCACCGAATTCTCACACTGCACTGAATTCTCATACTGCACCGAATTCTCACACTGCACCGAATTCTGATTCTGTACCGAATTCTGCTTCTGCACTGAATTCTGATTCTGCACCGAATTCTCCCACTGCACCGAATTCCCACACTGCACCGAATTCTCACTCTGCACAGAATTCTCACTCTGCACCGAATTCCGAATCTGCACCGCATTCTCACTCTGCACCGAATTCTGACTGCACCGAATTTTCGCTCTGCACCAAATTCCCACTCTGCTCCCAATTCAACACTCTGTACCGAATTCTCACTCTGTACCAAATTCTCACTCTGCACCGAAGACTGGAGATTGGCAAACGTTGTGCCACTGTTTAAGAAAGGTGGTAAGGACAAGCCTTGGAACTATAGACCGGTGAGCCTGACCTCGGTGGTGGGCAAGTTGTTGGAGGGAATCCTGAGGGACAGGGTGTACATGTATTTGGAAAGGCAAGGACTGATTCGGGATAGTCAACATGGCTTTGTGCGTGGTAAATCATGTCTCACAAACTTGATTGAGGTTTTTGAAGAAGTAACAAAGAGGATTGATGAGGGCAGAGCGGTGGATGTGATCTATATGGACTTCAGTAAGGCGTTCGACAAGGTTCCCCATGGGAGACTGATTAGCAAGGTTAGATCTCATGGAATACAGGGAGAACTAGCCATTTGGATACAGAACATAGAACATAGAACATAGAAGAATACAGCGCAGTACAGGCCCTTTGGCACTCGATGTTGCGCTGATCCAAGTCCACCTAACCTATACTAACCCACTATCCTCCATATACCTATCCAATGCCCGCTTAAATGCCCATAAAGAGGGAGAGTCCACCACTGCTGCTGGCAGGGCATTCCATGAACTTACGACTCGCTGAGTGAAGAACCTACCCCTAACTTCAGTCCTATATCTACCCCCCCTTAATTTAAAGCTATGCCCCCTTGTAATACCCGACTCCATACGCGGGAAAAGGTTCACACTGTCAACCCTATCTAACCCCCTAATCATCTTGTACACCTCAATCAAGTCACCCCTAAACCTTCTTTTCTCTAATGAAAACAGCCCCAAGTGTCTCAGTCTATCCTCATACGATCTTCCTTCCATACCAGGCAACATCCTGGTAAACCTCCTCTGCACCCGTTCCAGTGCCTCCACATCCTTCCTATAGTATGGCAACCAAAACTGCACACAATATTCCAGATGCGGCCGCACCAGAGTTTTATACAACTGCATCATGACCTCAGTACTCCGGAACTCAATTCCTCTACCAATAAAAGCCAGTACGCCATATGCCTTCCTCACCGCACTATTTACCTGGGTGGCAACTTTCAGAGATCTGTGTACATGGACACCAAGATCCCTCTGCTCATCCACACTACCAAGTATCCGACCATTAGCCCAGTACCCCATCTTTTTGTTATTCTTCCCAAAGTGAATCACCTCACACTTAGCTACATTGAATTCCATTTGCCACCTTTCTGCCCAGCTCTGCAGCTTCTCTATATCCTGCTGTAACCTGCCACATCCTTCCTCACTGTCAACAACTCCTCCGACTTTCGTATCATCCGCAAACTTGCTCACCCAACCTTCTAACCCCTCTTCCAGGTCATTTATAAAAATGACAAACAGCAATGGTCCCAAAACAGATCCTTGCGGAACACCGCTAGTGACGGCACTCCATGAAGAAACTTTGCCATCAACTACTACCCTCTGTCTTCTTCCATCCAGCCAATTCCTAATCCAAACCTCCAACTCACCCTCAATGCCATATCTCCGTATTTTCTGCAGTAGCCTACCATGGGGAACCTTATCAAACGCCTTACTAAAATCCATATATACCACATCTACCGCTTTCCCCTCATCAACCTCCTTCGTCACCTTTTCAAAGAATTCAATAAGGTTTGTGAGGCACGACCTGCCCTTCACAAAACCATGCTGACTATCCTTGATCACATTATTCCTATCGAGATGTGCATAAATCCTATCCCTTACAATTCTCTCTAAGACTTTGCCCACAACAGAAGTGAGACTCACCGGCCTATAGTTACTAGGGTTATCCCTACTCCCCTTTTTGAACAAGGGAACCACATTTGCTAGCCTCCAATCTTCTGGCACTACTCCTGTAGACAAAGAGGACATAAAAATCAAGGCCAATGGCTCTGCAATCTCCTCCCTTGCTTCCCAGAGAATCCTAGGATAAATGCCATCAGGCCCAGGGGACTTATCTATTTTCACCCTATCCAGAATTTCCAACACCTCTTCTCTACATACCTCAAAGCCATCCATTCTACTTATTTGTGACTCAGTATTCACATCGACGACAATGCCCTGTTCCTGAGTAAATACTGAAGAAAAGTATTCATTCAGTGTCTCCCCAATCTCTTCCGCCTCCACACGCAACTTCCCACTACTATCCTTGACTGGACCTATTCCTACCCTAGTCATTCTTTTATTCCTAACATACCTATAGAAAGCCTTAGGGTTTTCCCTAATCCTACCGACTAAGGACCTTTCATGTCCCCTCCTTGCTGCTCTTAGCTCTCTCTTCAGGTCCTTCCTGGCTACCCTATACCTCTCAATCGCCCCAATTGAACCTTCACGTCTCATCTTGAGATAGGCCGCCCTCTTCCATTTAACAAGGGATTCCAATTCCTTATTAAACCACGGCTCCCTCGCACGACCCTTTCCTCCCTGCCTGACAGGTACATAATTATCAAGGACACTCAATAGTTGCTCCTTGAACAAGCTCCACATATCATTTACACTCTTGCCTTGGAGTCTACTTTTCCAAGCCACTAACTTGCTCAAAGGTGGAAGACAGAGGGTGGTGGTGGAGGGCTGTTTTTCAGATTGGAGGTCTGTCACCAGTGGAGTGCCACAAGGATCGGTGCTGGGTCCTCTACTTTTTGTCATTTACATAAATGATTTGGATGCGAGCATAAGAGGTACAGTTGGTAAGTTTGCAGATGACACCAAAATTGGAGGTGTAGTGGACAGTGAAGAGGGTTACCTCAGATTACAACAGGATCTGGACCAGATGTGCCAATGGGCTGAGAAGTGGCAGATGGAGTTCAATTCAGATAAATGTGAGGTACTGCATTTTGGGAAAGCAAATCTTAGCAGGACTTATACATTTAATGGTAAGGTCCTAGGGAATGTTGCTGAACAAAGAGATCTTGGAGTGCAGGTTCATAGCTCCTTGAAAGTGGAGTCACAGGTAGATAGGATAGTGAAGGCGGCGTTTGGTATGTTTTCCTTTATTGGTCAGAGTATTGAGTACAGGAGTTGGGAGGTCATGTTGCGGCTGTATAGGGTATTGGTTAGGCCACTGTTGGAATATTGTGTGCAATTCTGGTCTCCTTCCTATCGGAAAGATGTTGTGAAACTTGAAAGGGTTCAGAAAAGATTTACAAGGATGTTGCCAGGGTTGGAGGATCTGAGCTACAGGGAGAGGCTGAACAGGCTGGGGCTGTTTTCCCTGGAGCATCGGAAGCTGAGGGGTGACCTTATAGAGGTTTACAAAATTATGAGGGGCATGGATAGGGTAAATAGACAAAGTCTTTTCCCTGGGGTGAGGAGTCCAGAACTAGAGGGGCATAGGTTTAGGGTGAGAGGGGAAAGATATAAAAGAGACCTAAGGGGCAACTTTTTCATGCAGAGGGTGGTGTGTGTATGGAATGAGCTGCCAGAGGAAGTGGTGATGGCTGGTACAATTACAGCATTTAATAGGCATTTGGATGAGTATATGAATGGGAAGGGTTTGGAGGGATATGCGCCGGGTGCTGGCAGGTGGGACTAGATTGGGTTGGGATATCTGGTCGGCATGGACAGGTTGGACCGAAGGGTCTGTTTCTGTGCTGTACATCTCTATGACTCTACACCGAATTCTCACACGGCACCGAAATCCCACTCTGCACTGATCGTTCGGGTGAATGTACGATGCACTCATTCTGAAATAGAATCTCAGTAATCAAACCCCGTTCTCCAGCCTCCATGTCACCTGGACACAATGCTTTGTTGTGAATGGAGAGGTCCCTAACTCTAAGGAAGGGCGTGGATACTGCCTCAGTGAGGTACAGGGCTGTAACAAATGAAAACAAACCTAGTGCTTGACTTCCTTTCTAGATGAATGGAATTGAGAAATGGCAGGTTTCACTAAACCTGTTATTCTGTCTTGTTTTAACCAGTCTCAGGGTGTGAGCCACCGTGTGGAGTCTCGGTTACTATGTTTCTGAGAGGCTATTGAGGCTAGCGTGTTTTGAGAAGATTTGTAGCTCAGGTTGAGGTTCTGGATGTAGGTTTGCTCGCTGAGCTGGAAGGTTTGTTTCCAGACGTTTCGTCACCATACTAGGTAACATCTTCAGTGGGCCTCTATACGAAACACTGCTGCTGATTCCTGCTTTCTACTTATATGTTTGGGTTTCCTTGGGTTGGTGATGTCATTTCCTGTGGGAAACAGGAAAACAACACATACAGACCAAATACTGAGCTACAGAAGCAATCATCCCAACACCCACATACGAAGCTGCATCAGAATGTTATTTCAACGAGCCAACACACACTGCAGCACAGAGGAGCTACGCAGAGCAGAGGAAAATCACCTATACCGTGTATTCAAAAAGAATGGGCACCCAATGAACACAGTCTGACAATTTCTCAGTAACAAACCCAAACAAACAGACAAAACCCATCCAGAAACCCTAGCCACTCTCCCCTACATCAAAGACATCTCGGAAATGACTGCCAGGCTACTCAGACCTCTTGGCATCACATTAGCCCACAAACCCACCAACACACTAAAACAGCAGCTAATGAATTTGAACAACCCTATACAGACAATGAGCAAAACTAATGTCAATTACAAAATACCGTGCAAGGACTGTAACAAACACTACATTGGACATACAGGCACAGAACGAGCCGCCACCAGGATACATGAAAACCAACTAGTCACAAAACGACATGACCCTCTCTCACTAGTATCCTTACATGCGGATAAGGAAGGACACCACTTCGACTGGGACAACACATCCATCCTAGGACAAGCCAAACAGAGACACGCACGAGAATTCCTAGAAGCATGGCATTTCAACCAGAACTCTATCAACAAACACATTGACTTGGAGCCCATTTACCACCCCCTGAGAAAAAGAACAGGAAATAACATCACCATAGGAAATGACATCATCACCCCAAAAAACCCAAACGTATCAATAGAAAGCAGGGATCATTAGCAGTGATTCGCCTGAGGCTCACTGAAGAGGTTACCTAGTATGGTGACGAAACGTCCGAAAATGAACCTTCCAGCTCAGCGAGCAAACCTACATCCGGGTTATTGAGGCATTGGGGGCGAGCAGAGAATGTTGATGAAGTTAACATCAGACATGTGTGGGTTTACACATCGGGGACAGATTGAGTAACGTGCTGTCTCCTCCCCTGAATAAAGAAGGCTGAAACATAACCTACTGGGGCCATGTAACGTAATAGAAGGTTTGATCAGGGATACAGACAGAGTGTTTCCTCTCCTGGGGCAGAGTTAGAAGCTGCCAATCTCAAAGAGTCTGCCAGAAATCCCACAGGGAATTCTACCAGGACTTTCTCCGTGTGGTAAAGGATCACTGTGCTACAGGAAATGGTTGAGGTGATGTCGTGAGAAATGGTTCGGTTGTGGCCTCATCTTCTGTTCCATCGCCCATGACCTTGTGGCAGCCAGAAACCTCTCTAACCCAGGCCCTGTACAGTTGTAGCAAGACCTCCCTTGTTGGTGCAGACACGATGGGCTGAAGGGCCTTTTCTGTTCTGTATGACTCTATGGTTTGTATACTCCATCCCACTGTGGTAGGGACCAGTATTCCATCTGCCCCAATCACTTACTGGACTCTGTGGACTGATGTCTTGTGGTTCATCTAACAGGGAACCCAGATTTGGGGAGGCACGGTGGCTCAGTGGTTAGCACTGCTGCCTCACAGCGCCAGGGACCCAGGTTCGATTCCAGCCTCAGGCGACTGACTGTGTGGAGTTTGCACGTTCTCCCCGTGTCTGCGTGGGTTTCCTCCGGGTGCTCCGCTTTCCTCCCACAGTCCAAAAGATGTGCAGGCCAGGGGAATTGGCCATGCTAAATTGCCCGTAGTGTTCAGGGATGTGTCTGTTGGGGGCATTAGTCAGGGATAAGTGTAGAGTAATACGGTAGGGGAATGGGTCTGGGTGGGTTACTCTGTGGAGGGTCAGTGTGGACTTGTTGGGCTGAATGGCCTGTTTCCACACAGTAGGGATTCTAATATGCTCATAAAAATCCCTCTGCACCCCAGTATCTTGCAGCCTCTTTCCAGTTAAATCATACTCTGTTTTTGTATTCAGCCTGTCCAAGGTGAACAACCCCACACTTTTCCACATTATAATTGTGTGTCTAATGTTTTGCCGGTTTTAATGAACCCTGTCTAGCCTCCTTAGCAGAGACTTTGTCTCCTCCTTACAACTTGGTTTCCTAACTCTGCATCATCAGGAAATGTGGTGACTGTAGGCTCAGTATCTCTGCCCATAGGGAGAGTCGGTAGGTGAGGTCCCAGCACTGGCCCCCTCACAGTCCCATTGGAAGTGTTTGCCAAGCTGATTGTGACTGGTCTCTCCTGATTGTCTGTCTCAGTGCGGTAACCAGTCCTCCTTTCATACTAACACCATATGGCCCTAACACCTTCAGCAGCGGCCTTTATTCACAACTTACTAAATGCCTTTCAGAAACCCAAACCTACAGTCTCAGGTTCCCCTTCACCCCAGCAGCTTGTTACACCCTCAACACTCTGGGATCCATTACACCTTCCCAGGTCAGAACCAGCCTGTTCCCTGATTGGATCCTGAACTTCAAGCCTTGACTCGTGACCCAGTGGCTGTAGATAGAACTGGTTTGATTGTGGAATCTTTCTGCACAGTTATTGCCCAGGGAGATGGTGTTTCCCTCCTTCCTTCATTAACATCTCCTCCTGTGGCAGGGCAGGGTCAGCACGTACAGCCCAGCCTGGGAGGGAATGCAGTGTGTCCAGTGGATGGGTATTTACATTTTCATTTCACCTCTGACTTCAGGTGTATATTTTGTTCTCTCTGGAGGGTTCTGTGATTGGGGTGTCAATGTCTCTGACTTCCTGAATCCCTGCAGATCCTGGCTACAGCAATGACTACGCCTGGCCCTCCGACGTAGATAACTGGATGACCAGCTGGGATATTGAACTGAGTGAGAAGTTATCATCGTGTGTTTTGCCTCATGTGCAGCGAGCTAGTGTTCTCACAGTCAGCCCACAGTCTCCACAGTGCACCCACACCAACACCCACTGCGTGTGGCATTAGAACCCACAACCTTCAAACCAAACCTCCAAACCGAACTGCTGTCTGTAAGGCCCGGCCATTGTAATCCTTCCTCCTGGGTTTCAGGCTCCCCGCTTTGATTAGGGACACAGTCTGGTGAGCTACATTTTCCTTTCGGTGTTGGGATTGAGAGTGGGACGGGTCATTTCACTGTGAGCCCAGGCTGGGGGCTGCTGAGGACTGAATGGATGTTGGAAGTTTACCAGGGGGTGTCACATCATTCCCAGCTTCAGGGCAGGAGGCGGCTTGTCCCATCACTGACCACACTTACCACTTACCAGAGAGAGCTGCACATGCTGGGCATCTCTCAGAAACTGCTGTCCTGGGGGAGGGGGAGGGGAGGGGGAGGGGGAGGGGGATGGGGAGGGAGACGGGAAGAGGGAGGGGGATGGGGAGGGGGAGGGTAAGGGGGAGGGGGAGGGGGAGGGGAGGGGGAGGGTAAGGGGGAGGAGGATGGGGAGAGGGAGGGGGACGGGGAGAGGGAGGGGGAGGGGGAGAGGGGGGGGGGAGAGGGACGGGGAGAGGGAGGGGGAGGGGGAGAGGGGGGGGGGGGAGAGGGACGGGGAGAGGGAGAGGGAGGGGGAGAGGGAGGGGGACGGAGGGGGACGGGGGGAGGAGGGGAGGGGGAGGGTAAGGGGGAGTGGAGGGGGAGGAAAGGGGGAGGGGGAGGGAGAGGAAAGGGGGAGGGGGAGGGTGAGGGGGAGGGTAAGGGGAAGGGTAAGGGGGAGGGGGAGGAGGATGGGGAGAGGGAGGGGGACGGGAGGGGAGGTGGAGGGGGAGGGGGAGGGGAGGGGGAGGGGAGAGGGAGAGGGAGGGGGAGGATGAGAGGGAGGGGAGGAGAGAGGGAGGGGGAGGATGAGAGGGAGGGGAGGGGAGAGGGAGGGGGAGGATGAGAGGGAGGGGAGGGGAGAGGGAGGGGAGGGGAGAGGGAGGGGGAGGGAGACGGGGAGACGGGGAGGGAGGAGGGGAGAGGGACGGGGAGAGGGAGAGGGAGGGGGAGGGGGGTGGAGGGGGACGGGGAGAGGGAAAAGGAGAGGGGGCGGGGGGAGGAGGGGAGGGGGAGGAGGGGGAGGGGGGGGAGGGGAGGGGGAGGAGGGGGAGGGGCAAGGGGGGAGGGGGGAGGGGGAGGGTAAGGGGGAGTGGAGGGGGAGGAGAGGGGGAGGAAAGGGGGAGGGGGAGGGAAAGGGGGAGGGGGAGGGGGAGGGTAAGGAGAGAGGGAAGGGAGGGGGAGGGGGATGGGGAGAGGGACGGGGAGAGGGAGAGGGAGGGGGAGAGGGATGGGGAGAGGGAGGGGGAGAGGGAGAGGGAGGGGGAGAGGGAGGGGGAGGGGGAGAGGGAGGGGGAGAGGGAAGGGGAGAGGGAGGGGGAGAGGGAGAGGGAGGGGGAGAGGGAAGGGGAGAGGGACGGGGAGAGGGAGAGGGAGGGGGAGATGGAGGGGGAGGGGGAGAGGGATGGGGAGAGGGACGGGGAGAGGGAGAGGGAGGGGGAGATGGAGAGGGAGGGGGAGAGGGATGGGGAGAGGGACGGGGAGAGGGAGGGGGAGAGGGAGAGGGAGGGGGAGGGGGATGGGGAGAGGGAAAAGGAGAGGGGGAGGAGGGGGAGGAGGGGGAGCGGGGAAGAGGGGAGGGGGAGGAGGGGGAGGGGCGAGGGAGTAGGGGGAGGAGGGGAGGGGGAGGGTAAGGGGGAGGGGGAGGGTGAGGGAAAGGGGGAGGGGGAGGGGGAGGGTAAGGGGAGAGGGAAGGGAGGGGGAGGGGAGAGGGAGGGGGAACGGGGAGAGGGAGGGGAGAGGGAGGGGGAACGGGGAGAGGGAGAGGGAGGGAGAGGGGAGGGGGAGGGGGGAGGAGGGAGAGGGAGGGAGACGGGGAGAGGGAGAGAGAGGGGAGGGGAGAGAGAGGGAGAGGGGAGGGGAGGGGGAAGGGAAGGGGAAGAGGGAGGGGGACGGGAGGGGAGGTGGAGGGGGAGGGGGAGGGGGAGGGGAGAGGGAGGGAGAGGGGAGAGGGAGGGTGAGAGGGAGGGGGACGGGGAGAGGGAGTGGGAGGGAGATAGAGGGAGGAGGAGAGGGAGGAGGAAGGGAGTGGAAGGGAAGAGGGAGAGGGAGAGGAGGGGGAGGGGAGAGAGAGGGAGAGGGGAGAGGGAAGGGAAGGGGAAGAGGGAGGGGGACGGGAGGGGGAGGGGGAAGGGGAGGGGAAGAGGGAGAGGGATGGGAGGGGGAGGGGGAGGGGAGGGGACGGGGAGGGGAAGGTGAGAGGGAGGAGGAGAGGGAGAGGGATTAGATTAGAATTAGAATCTGATTTTAACATTTCTGATCCCGTACATGATTTAATCTGTCAACCTCTGGGTTCAGAAACCAAGAATCTGATAAATGTTGATTAATGATAAAATATTCACGTCATCATGTGTGTAGGAATCTGCTGATTGGTGTTTGATCGTGTACTCACTCATCGTCAACAATTTTATTTCTTGTGTATTTCCAAAACCTGATGTATTCGTAGAGAAGAGACTCATTTACAAAAGCTACCAGCTCTGGATGTGTGTTTCATTTTCATAAAGGAATATCATTACTTGCTTTACAGTGTCAAGCTTTCACATCTTTACCATAATAAGGCAATAAGAATACAAGGAATAGGAACAGCAGTAGGCCATTCAGCCCCTCTAATCGATAAGGTCACTGTAGACCTGACATTCCTCACATCCCCTTTCCCCCCTTTTCCCAGTCACCCTCAATTCCCAACTGGTCATGAATCTCTCTCTCTCTCAGCCTTAAATCTCCACACGGACCCTCCCCCCACCGCTCTCTGAGGCAAGGAGTTTGAAAGACTCACAACTGTCAGAGAGAAGACATTCCTCCCCATCTCAGTCCCAAAGTGATGCCCCTTTATTCTGAGACTGTGCCCTCTGGTCCCAGACTCTCTCATGAGGGGGAACATCCCCTCAGCATTGACCCTGTCAAACCCCTTAAAAATCCGATGGGATTCAGTGAGATTACGTGTCCTCTCTAACCCCCGGTGAGTAGAGTCCCAACCAGTTCAATCATTGCTCATAAGACAATCCTTTCACAGCAGGGGTCATCCCAGTGAACCTTCTCTGAACTGTGTCCAATGAAATGATGCCTTTCCTTAAACAAGGTGACCAAACCTGCTCATCGTTCTCTAGATGCGGTCTCACCTTGTACAGCCACGTTAAGATTTCCCTGCTCTCATACTCCAGTCCCCTTGAAATAAGGGCCAGCATTCCATTAGCGTTGCTGATTCCCTGCTGCCCCTGGGTGCTAGCTCTCTGTGTTTCGTGTACACGTTCCCCCAAGTCC
The DNA here is from genome assembly GCF_037043375.1 of Chiloscyllium plagiosum. Taxonomy (NCBI): domain Eukaryota; kingdom Metazoa; phylum Chordata; class Chondrichthyes; order Orectolobiformes; family Hemiscylliidae; genus Chiloscyllium; species Chiloscyllium plagiosum. The sequence continues at coordinate 1,934,522 of NW_028270149.1, forward strand.
CTTGGTGTTGCACCTTTCTGCAGTATCGCTCCATTTGAATATTACCCTGTTCTTTCATTCTCCTTTCCAAAATGACCAACGTTAGTCACTGTTGTTGAAATTATTGAATTTATAAAGGGAAGGATTTTCAGAAAATGGCGACAGTGCAATATTTCCGAGTGTCCCACAGTTGGTGCAGAGACTCGGGGAGGTGGCCAAGGGTTCAGAGAATGTCAGAGCTCCATCCCATCAATGCCCAGAATCCCAGGATTGTGAGGATGGATGGTGGGATTTCTCAGTGACCTGCCTCCAATCTGACTGTTCAGTGACCATCTCATTGTTCTCAACATTCTCAGTCAGGGCAAATGGTTTAACGCTATCGACCCAGTTGGGTCCCTCACCAACTTAACCAGCTCAGTGACTGCGCTGCCACAGTTAAGCAGCTGTTAGAGTTTTGGGAAATTCGCCTCTGTCTGTCCCCCGTCACTGTGAGCTCAGGTGGGTGGAGATAGACAGTGGATGTCAGGGCGACATTAACATCACGTTACTCGTTCATTCACCATCCTCTGGCAGTTTCTCCATCCTTTTAAAACATTTATTTTCTGAAAGCCCATCAGGAGTAAAAAAGAAAAGATGGGGTACTGGGCTAATGGTCGGATACTTGGTAGTGTGGATGAGCAGAGGGATCTTGGTGTCCATGTACACAGATCTCTGAAAGTTGCCACCCAGGTAAATAGTGCGGTGAAGAAGGCATATGGCGTACTGGCTTTTATTGGTAGAGGAATTGAGTTCCGGAGTCCTGAGGTCATGTTGCAGTTGTATAAGACTCTGGTGCGGCCGTATCTGGAATATTGTGTGCAGTTTTGGTCGCCATACTATAGGAAGGATGTGGAGGCACTGGAACGGGTGCAGAGGAGGTTTACCAGGATGTTGCCTGGTATGGTAGGAAGATCGTATGAGGAAAGGCTGAGGCACTTGGGGCTGTTTTCATTAGAGAAAAGAAGGTTTAGGGGTGACTTGATAGAGTGACTTGCTAAGCAAATCTTAGTAGGACTTATACACTTAATGGTAAGGTCCTCGGGAGTGTTGCTGAACAAAGAGACCTTGGAGTGCAGGTTCATAGCTCCTTGAAAGTGGAGTCACAGGTAGATAGGATAGTGAAGGTGATGTTTGATATGCTTTCCTTTATTGGTCAGAGTATTGAGTACAGGAGTTGGGAGGTCATGTTGCAGCTGTACAGGACATTGGTTAGGCCACTGTTGGAATATTGCGTGCAATTCTGGTCTCCGTCCTATTGGAAAGATGTTGTGAAACTTGTAATGGTTCAGAAAAGATTTACAAGGATGTTGCCAGGGTTGGAACATTTGAGCTATAGGGAGAGGCTGAACAGGCTGGGGCTGTTTTCCCTGGAGCGTCGGAGGTTGAGGGGTGACCTTATAGAGGTTTACAAAATTATGAGGGGCATGGATAGGATAAATAGACAAAGTCTTTTCCCTGGGGTGGGGGAGTCCAGAACTAGAGGGCATAGGTTTAGGGTGAGAGGGGAAATATATAAAAGAGACCTAAGGGGCAATTTTTTCATGCAGAGGGTGGAACGTGTATGGAATGAGCTGCCAGAGGAAGTGGTGGAGGCTGGTACAATTACGACATTTAAGAGACATTTGGATGGGTATATGAATGGGAAGGGTTTGAAGGATATGGGTCGGGTGCTGGCAGTTGGGACTAGATTGGGTTGGGATATCTGGTCAGCATGGACAGGTTGGACCGAAGGGTCTGTTTCCGTGCTGTACATCTCTGTGACTCTATGTTCCAGATGTTGGACATTACCCTGCCCAGGGCCTGAGGGATAAGATCTCAGCTTCTTGTGAAGGTGAAGCTGAGTCTGGCTCTGCAGCTTCCGAATTCCAGATTGAACATCGTTTCGGGAGACACTCGAGTTGTTATTTGACCCAGGGCCAGCAGGGGTAGCTGTTAGCTGTCCTCCATTCACCTGGACATTAATCTGAGAACACTCACAACCTCTGACCCTGGAACAAGGTCCGATCTCACCTCAGTCCCTCCCGTCGCTCTCCTGATGTTATAGACAATCACACTGATCACTCTCTGTCCCTGATATTGGCCTAGGCATGAGCGAGGGGGCACACTCAGTGACAGTTCACACAACTGGCCGTTTACTCAGCCCGTTACTAAACCATCCGGCTCCAGATGGAGGTAATCTCCTATTGGCTGTTATACTCCAGAGAGCCAGGTAATGTCCTGGGGACCCAGGGTCCAATCAGATTGAAACCCCTGGCACCTTATTCAGCTCCCCATGAAAGGTTTTTACTGCCTGAAACCCCCCAGTTGGAGGAAGAGCCCGTGGTTTTTGTGCTAACTCGCTCCTGCCTGGGGGCTCTGCTGGGTCCTGCCTGGGGGCTGTGCTGGGTCCTGCCTGGGGGCTGTGCTGGATCCTGCCTGGGGGCTCTGCTGGGTCCTGCCTGGGGGCTCTGCTGGGTCCTGCCTGGGGGCTGTGCTGGGTCCTGCCTGGGGGCTCTGCTGGGTCCTGCCTGGGGGCTCTGCTGGGTCCTGCCTGGGGGCTGTGCTGGGTCCTGCCTGGGGGCTGTGCTGGATCCTGCCTGGGGGCTCTGCTGGGTCCTGCCTGGGGGCTGTGCTGGGTCCTGCCTGGGGGCTCTGCTGGGTCCTGCCTGGGGGCTCTGCTGGGTCCTGCCTGGGGGCTCTGCTGGGTCCCGCCTGGGGGCTCTGCTGGGTCCTGCCTGGGGGCTCTGCTGGGTCCTGCCTGGGGGCTCTGTTGGGTCCTGCCTGGGGGCTCTGCTGGGTCCTGCCTGACAGTGAATTCACTGCCATTTCAAGGCCAACACAGTATATGACATCAGAGAGAGTTGGATAGAGCACTTGGGGTGAAAACACTATGAATTACGGCAAAAGCAGGAACAGGCTAGTCAGCCATGATCACAACGAATGGGGAATGGGGCTAGAAGGGCCAAATGGCCCACTCCTGCTCCTCCCCCTCTATGGTTCAGACGTCCAGTTGGGAAATACCTGAGAGGGTACGGGGCAGCTTCCTGTCTGATTCTATCCCTGAGCCAGATTGGAGGATTTCGATTGACCCTTCATCCGCCATGAATCCAGGAGACTCGAGGAGCTGCTGGTGTCCTGCTGGACTCTGCTCCTGTCCCCACTGGCAATGACGGCGTCCCCAGGTGGAGTAACAAGGAAGTGGCAGGACGATTGCTTGGAATGCAGAGGCACGTTCAAAGTGAATGATCTGGAAATTCCCTGCAGCTCAGTGTAAGATCCCAATGGGGAGGAGATTTAGACTGTGGGGACGGGATAGGGGGAGAAGAATCACCTGAATGGGCAGCTACCTAAATGCTGGAACACAGACACGTTTTGTGGATGTCAATGTAATATCTGTT